>NC_080029.1:68701695-69001695 GCF_030020395.1 Manis pentadactyla | reverse complement strand
TTATCGGTATCAGTGTCCTAGTTGCAATACTATACTATAATTTTACAAAATGTTGCTATGGGGTAAATTGCACAATTTCCAGAATCTCCCACCTGGCCTTAGTCCATTTACATACCAATAGGTGTTTACCACTGCAATCTCCTGCAGCTTCTGGGGCCAGGGTTAGAGAAATGGCGGTTTCTCCTCTTCCATTCCTGGTACATAATTGGTCTGTCGTCTGCCAGTCACCAAGGATCCTCCAATGGAGTTCTTCCCAGAGGTGGCAGGAAGTAGAGAGCCTGCAGAGGTGGCAGAATGAGCAGTGGCCAGAGGAGACAGACAGGGCAGGGCCTAGCTAGTGTATTCGAGCAAGCCTTGAGCAATAAAAAACAGTTTTTTCCAACCTACCCTTTCCCTTGACTTATTTTGGTTTCACCAGTTTCATAGCAGATTTGCCCCAGGCTGGGCACACCCTTCCCCCCAGAGCTATAGTTACTATTAGGAGAAACCACAAAAACTGTACAAGGGACTTCTCTGTATTATTTACCCCAACTTTATATTGTAACTATATCAATTTTAAAAAAGTTCCAAGGACTACTAAGTGAACAAAATAAGCATATAACCATTACCAAACTACCTATACCTGCATATATTCAGAACATTAAAGTGAATATTATTTGAATTTAGTATATGTAAGACAGCAATCTTTTAAATAACTAGCTCAAATCCAAAATCTGCAGTCAGCATGTTAACCACATAGTATACTATCAGGAGGAATGTGCTCAGCTATTATTTCTTGTGGAAACTTATCTACTTAAAGAGAAAATGAAAACACACAATCTAGGAACTATAAAAATAGTCTGAAAACCAAAGTGGTTTATGCAAAATCATTCTTTTATTCAGAAAATGGGAAGAATTGTGTGTGGAATAGCACAAAATCAACTTTAGAATAAGTTGTAGATCCAGAAATTTTGTCTATATACCATTCACAACTGCATATTTGATAGTGGTACAGTTACTTAATTTTTATATACAAAAGACAAAATATCTTGCCTGATATATGCTGAAACACCAAAAGTATAACAGGGAAAATATGAATTCTCCAGGCTGAGTCCCAAGGAACTGAGGCAGGTGAGATTTCTGTGTTGCTTTTTAGGGCTGTGTATGTGACCAATTGCCCAAAGGGGACCAATCTTGTCACAGTCCAAGGGGAAAGGGTGTGGCCATGACTGGAGAGCCTCAGTGACACAGAGTGCTCAAAGGGCACCTACTTCTCACTGCATTAAATAAGGCCATAGAAGAGACTCATTAACCCCACAGAGTCCAGCACATTAGAAACACTCAATAGACTTTAACAATTTATATCAACCATGGCAGCCTGTTCCCACACGGACCTCTCAAGTGCTTAGCACCAACTCAGTATAAATAATGTTTCTAATTACTATTTCTTGCTCCATGAAACAGCATTCAAACCCACCTCGATTTAAGCCAGGACTTTACAGAGACCTGAAGAACTAATTAAACCAAGATGTTTGGGATCCAAATTAATTTTGCCACTGCTAACTCTGTATGTCTGGGTAAAACACTGGGCTGCTCATTAGTCAAATGCAATTTGAATTTCAAAAATAAATGAATATTCACTGACTCTTGGTAATTACATACTATGGCATTCAAAAAACAAGTGTTGAATGAAAGACTGAACTAATGAATGGATATGTACAGACTTCTCTCCAACCCGGCTTCTTTCTCTTTACTAGCTAACTTCCCTTTGGCTTCATTTTAGAGTTAAAATATCAAAGCAGAAGTGGGGGAACCACAAATAAAACAGCACTTGGCTCACCACCTCACCTGACTGTATGCTCCCCACCACTACATAATTAATCACTGTCAGCACTAGTCAGATGTGGATATGCCAATGACTCTAAGTCAGGGTTTGCCTGGTGTGGCAAATTACTGAGGCCTCATCTAGCCACAGGCTTTGAGCTGGGGAGTCAAACAAAAATCACTTAATAAACCTCCAGAGGCAGGAGAGCAGCACTGAGTGACGATTAACATCTCTTCGTGGGTGCTTTGGTTTTATTCTGGCCATCTCAAGCTCCTACCCTGGACTGCCAGTGTGCTGAGGAACTGGGCTTTCCCCTGTCCCATCTTGTGCCTGCAAGTTCTGAATAGCTCACCTTTAATGTCCTCATGTGCCCTAACCACAGTCCACACACCTGACTTCCAGACACTTTCTCAAAGGTAGATTCAAACCCTCTCCACTCAGCAGAGGCTTGGATCCCAGGCTGGCTGTGTGCCCAGCTCAGCGACTCCCTGTAGCCTCCATCGCTGGCACCTACACAAATGCAGTTTTGTATCTAATCACCACAAAAACCTTCACTCTGTTCTGTACTATCACTGATTCCTTAGCACTTGAAACTAAGCTACTTATATTACATGAAATTTAGTTAACTACATGCAAATCTTTTGATAACTAAGCAAAATATAGGTAAGTGCCAACTTTAATTGTGTCACTGTATAAAGTGTTACAAGGATGGCTTAATGTTTAAATAAATACCAGTCTAAGATGACAAAGTTTGTGGTTTAACTTAGATAAACAATGCAAAGTGTTTTCTGTTGATTCTTAAAAACTAGTTTTCTGACATGTGCCATCCAAATCAATTGCTGTTCAAACATCCCTGCTCTTCTTCCAAGCTCTATTTCGGAGGTTTCTCACTACCTTTAGAGCTAAAGAGCTATCAAAAGTACATCAAGTGACCTTTCAACCATCAAAGAAAAATTACTACATTTGACTGCATGATACTGTAACATTAAATAATTAACCACAACATGGCAAAACTACCATTTGAAAGAACTAAATTATTTAAGATAAATCAAATATATGGTAATTTCTTTCTAATCTACTAACTTCTACTATTCCTCTCTAATCTACCAATATATCATAGTTAACATGAATACCATATGAAGTCTCATGATTTACCCTTCCAGCATATTCTCACCTCTTGATTCTAGAAATTCAGTTTCAAAATGTCTCGAGTGAAATTGTTCAGAGCAAGATGTTAATCATAACAATGAGGGAAAAATACAAACATAAAATACAAGCCTTTGGCACAAACTCAGGTCCAAATATGAAAATAGAAAACAGGGAGAAATTTACTGATTCCAGTCTAGCCATTCATCCAAGTGGTACTTAAATAGAGAGCCTGGAACAATTTACAGAACTAGTCAGTGGAACATTCACTAACAATTCAGCCTAATGCATCATGTAACACCCACCTGGCTGGACAGAGTGGAATTTATCTCCTTGTCTCAGGATTCTTCCCAGACATTAACAATGCACGTACTTGGAAAGTCTTTAAGTGGACTCTGAGTGCACTGAGCACTGCCTTCCTACTGCTCCTATTGCACAACTCCAGAACCAATTTTTATTTCCAGGTAAGCTATAGAAATTAAAATAGCTCTCATGTCTACCAATTTAAATGTGTTGCCAATTTTCTACATATTAATAATACTCATTTCTTCTTTAACTTGAAATTATATTTCTACCTTCACTGTTATAAGCAAAGGGAATACTTTAATGAATGGACATTGCCATGTCAGTAATCACAAGTCCTCTTTGAAGTTTTTAATCAGCACTTTATAGAAAACAGCACAGAGAGAAAACCAGGCTCCCTGAGCTCACACCACTGTCTAATAAGAGAACCAACCATGTGCCACACATTCAGGAAGGGCAACAGAGCCATAGTGGCTTGGAGTGGATGTTCACTCCTTTTAAAAAATATGCCTTATTTTTAATCTATTGTTATGAAACTTACACAAGAGAAAAATTGTTACCCATGCATACATTTAAGTAATCGGAAAGTTATTTGCTTTTTAAGTTCTCATCATTCACTATCCAAAATACGAACTTCTTTTAATATCTATTGTCCTTAATTGCGAGATGATTTTTTTCTATTAAATATATACTCTCAACCATGTCATTAATAATCTTCAAAAGTTTA
Source organism: Manis pentadactyla (assembly GCF_030020395.1). Classification (NCBI taxonomy): domain Eukaryota; kingdom Metazoa; phylum Chordata; class Mammalia; order Pholidota; family Manidae; genus Manis; species Manis pentadactyla. Next base: position 68,997,715 of record NC_080029.1, on the reverse strand, counting down.
TATTTACTCTTTGTCCTGTGTGAATATGGTGTGTTAGGGCTTCTTCAGCTGTGCTAATGGTTTTGTATTTCAAATGAATGTAAAAGTTGTTTCTATGTACCTCCAAATTCATGTTTAAATTTGAATTCCCCTGTGATAGTCTTAGGATATGGGACCTGTGGGAGGTAACCAGGTCATGAGGGTGGAGCCTTCATGATGGGACTATAAGAAAAAACATAAGAGAGCTTGCCTTTGCTTGCTGGCTCCTTTCAGCCCAGCAAAAAAGATGGCCATTTGCAAATCAGAAAGGGGGCTTTTGCCAGAAACCAGGTCTGTTGGCACCTTGATTGTAGACTTTCAGCCTTCAGAAATAAACGTTTGTTGTTTATACTACCCATCTATGGTCACTGGTTATAGCGGCCAGAACTAAGACAGCTGCCATCCAGGATATCACGCCCTCAATAGAATAATTGATTCCACGTGACCATAGGACACCAAAATGACATCCACACATTGAAATGCCCCCAAATTCCTGGCAGTCCAAAATATCATGTTTTCTCTGTTGCTACCTTCAGTATAAAATAAATATAAACTATGGCTTAAAAAATGATTCATTTTAACTGCATTTAGATAAAGAAGACATATTAAGGCCTGAGGATTAACAACTAATTTTTTTCTAAATATACATTTATATACTCTGCTTTTATATTACTGAGTTTTTCTGTTTTGTTTTGTTTTGAAGAATGAGGATAGATGTCCTAGGATCATATTTGAAAATGTATTCTCTCAAGTTTACATACCTCACATCTGTGAAATTTTAAACTACATGTTCTGAGTAATTTTACAAGTTCTTCTCTCAAGTTTACATACCTCACATCTGTGAAATTTTAAACTACGTGTTCTTTTACAAGAACTATAAAGTGGGGCTCCTTCTAAGGCAAAATAAAGATATGCTATGAGTATTAGAAGTCCAGGAGTGAGTAAACATATTTAGCCTTTTAATAATGTCTCCTCTCAACCAAGCCAAAGAATAAGGGTGGGGGCAAATTGGCACACTGTCACAATTGAAAAGATTAAATTTAAAAAACCATCTATAGATCTTCAATTAAGATCTCTGAGCAAGACTCTCTAAAGAGCTGTGAGTTCTATTTTCCACTAACATTCATGAACAAAAAGGGTAGATATTAAGACTGGAAGAGGGGGAGATACTTGTTTTTACTTCACAAGCACATACCCTTTACTATATATAATCTAGGCACTATTTGAAGTATTTTACAAATATTAACTCAATAAACCCTCATAACAACTTCATGAATAAGAAAGTTATATAATTCGCATTTCACAGATAAGAATGTAGAGGAATAGAGAGATGGGGTACCTTGCCCAAGAATACTCAGCTAGTGAACTGCTTGGAGCCAAAACTTCAACCCAGGTGGTAAGACTCAAGAGCCCATTGCTCTCCATGACTGCCTTACTCTGTGCCTCCCGACACTGCTTCCTGAATTCTTCTCAGAAGCTCCACCAAAAGATCCAGTAAGAAAGAAAACACAATGCCTTTACTACAGAGAAAAATAAAACTGTATAGCTTTGGAGTTTTTTTTTTTTTCCTTCTCAGTAAAGGCAACATAACTATTCTTGATTGGAAAAAAAAAAAAAAACTCACTTCCAAGCACAAATGACAAAAAACAGCAGGGAAGGAAATGCTATTTTCAAGTTTCTGGGAGGTTATCATAAACAATGAAGAGAGAGAAACAAATTAAAGTTTTAACAAATAAGCATTTGACAGTATCCCTTTTACCTTGCTGCCAATGATAATCTGACTGCACTGTGCACGATGGCTGTGCAGACACACTGTGGTGTGAAAATGAGCGATGACCAAGCTTTGAAGGAAAAGAGAAGCATATTGTAAGCCAATGTAAATGCACAGTAAGGTCTGAATGTTGTGGAAATAAGCCCAGGCTGCTTCTCAATTCATGAGTTTAGCTGAGATGGCAGAACAGATGACAAACCGCAACAAACAGAAACACCACACCACACAATTCTCTCCACTGGGGGGATGAAGATCCACAGCAGCTTCCCTAATTCAATGCTAATTTACTTTCTTGTTTAAACATTCCAAATATTTGTTACCTATTAAACATTCATGTATTATGTTTTAAAGCCTTGAGGGTTTTCTTCTTCAAAGAATTAATGTATAAGTTCCTGTAGTAAAAATAGCACACTTTCCTAAAAAAAAACCAGCACCAGCTTTTCTTTAAAGGTACAGTATCAATTATAGTATCAATTAATTGGTCAACATATGGAACTGGAGATGAGCTCAATCTTCTTGGCATTTAAAATTTCAAATACTGTAATGAATATTCCATTTGAAGTAAATACTTCATTTTATTTCAAAGTAAAAGAAAAATTTTACCTGTTCTCCAATACAATTATTTTTATTTGGTTTTTGTTATCAGTGAAAAGCCAATAGTAGGCATTTTATTTTTTCCTGCAGTACTAGAAAGAACCTGTGTATTTACCAAAAACTGGTGCATTCAATCTGCTTCTTTTAGATATAAACATTTTTTGAAAAATGTGCTTTATTTCTGTGTGAAGTTTAACAAATAATATTAATTAACTTGAAGAAAATTAGTAACAGTTTTAATGTTAGATGTGATAATAACCTATTAGCTCAAATCCAACTTGTGTTAGTTTAAGAAAAAAAAAGGCAAAATCTACTGGCATATTAAATACCCAAATAAGGTATGTGCTACTAAAAAAAAAGAGTTGACACACTGTATGCTTCAAAAGTCAATTTCATAATACATTAAAAAAAGGCTGTGGAAATGTCCACATTAAAGGATAGTAAAGAGACATAATCACTACATGCAATACCGGACCCCAGGTAGATTCTGTACTGGGGCAGGGCACTGACAGAATGCTCTGAAGTTACTGACTCAGTTGATAAAACTGTAATACAAATGATGGATTCATGTGCTTTATCAGTGATACATTCACTGGGGTTGATAATTATACCTTAGTTTGCATAAAAGAATACCCTATCCTTAGGAAAGGCACATTACAGTAGACAGACGTAAGTAGGTAACATCCTAAGATGGTTTAGGGGGGAAAAAACATAAGAATAAGGGAAAGGAAAATGGGTAAAATGTTTAGGTGAATCTGAGAAAAAGTTAGAAGAATGTTCTTTGTATTATTTTTATTATTTGCAAATTTCCCATGAATTTGAAATTATTTTCAAATAAAAAACTGTTTAAAAAGCAACAGTGAAGAACTATTGACCTGAACCAGAAGTATGAATGAAACCAAATGGATTGGGCTCACTCTTCGCAGGACACAGACAGAAGCATGGGGTCTCTGAAACCTGCCCTCAAGTTACAGATACCATGTTGTAGACTATCACAGACATCCATGTCTCTAAAGACCTTGGTCCAAATGGAGTGCCAGTTATTTCTGACACTAAGGTATTTTCAAAATGGCACTCCTAGATACATTCCAGTTCCTGTAAAGTCAGTCTCTGCAATGAGGTGAGGAATATCTACCTTAGACACAATGGTTATAGGATCACAAAGCCACCCCAGATCAGCCCTGTAAATAAGGTTCACCCACACCATCAATCCATAGGCAACACCTTATGGCTACAACGCTAAAGGTCTGACTCAGTGAATACTTAGTGCCTCCCCTATGCAGGCGCTGGGCTATGCGCTGGTAAAGAGAGAATGAGTAAGCTTTGGCACTAATCTTAAGGAACTCACAAACTAAGGAGAAAAAGACATATTACTCTTTAATTACAACTGAATCTATGGAATGTGCTCTAATAAAGGTGTGTATCAAGTGTTCTGAGAAGGACTCAGTGAATAGGTGAGACTTAGCTTCATTCAGTTATTCAATAAATATTTACTCTATGTCAGGGAAAAGAACCTCAAGGATGATTAAGTGCTTTCCCAGGTAACAGGAAAAGAAGAAAGAAGGAAATCCCAGGCGAAAGCAAGTAATGACATAAGACAAAGGCATAGAGTCATGAAAGCGTAAGCTTTTTTTACTGAGTAGTAAGGGGATAGGTATGGCTTGGGGCACAGCCCCTTCTGGGGGTGTAGATAAGGTGCGGAGGTAAAAGCAATTAGAACCAGATCCTGAATGGGCTTGCATGGCATGCTAAGGAACTACAAGGTAATCCTTTGGAAGGAATGGTTGAATATTTTCAGCAGGAAAATTTAAGTGATGAAATTTTTTAGAAAGACAATTCTGATTAAAATGTCGAACTTGTATCAAGAAAAGATGGGAGTCAGAAAGAATGGTTCACAGGTAATTGCAACAGTCTTCAAGTGTTAGGGTCAGAGCTTGAACCGAGACAGTACCAGTAAGGAAACAGATAGGGAAGCAGAATGAGCAGGGGATGGATGGCTATGATGCCGCTTGCCAGCTTACACTCTGGGGTTCACTAACAGCGATGTCATTTACCAGGGATTGAGTTTAAAATTTACTGCAGTTCAGGAGAGAAGTGATGATTAAATAAAAGATTGTTTGGATTTAGATGGAAGTTATTGATAGTTATTTGAAGATGATCAGAAATAAAACTAAGAGAAAGAAGAATGAGAGGACAGAATTATACAATAACAAGTACCTGCATATGGGTTAGACTCCCTGTAACCACATTTCAACATTCAACACACATTCACTGACACCAGATGCTTTACTATATCCTGATTATTATACTAGCCCCAAGTTTCTACTGTATCTGCATAAGATAGTGACTTTTAAGTTTGGATACAACTCAAGTTAAGTGCTCATTCTATTCATGTTCTCCTTACATACTGAAAATTAAGCAAAGGACTTAATTTTAAATGGAAGTATAATCATGGACACACGAGAGCCTTTATAGCCACTCAAGGCTTATAAAGCAACACAAAGAGAAAACAGTTCACAAACTAATTACTGAACACATTCACCCTTCTTTTAAAAATTACTAATGGGAAAAATAGTAAACCATGGTAACAGTAATGCCAACTTCTAATTTCAACATAGCAATGCCAAGTGATTCTGAGGTACACAATAAGCCTCCCCCACATGCAAAGCCTAGAGATGCTCATGTGAGAGCATGAATGTGTGCACACAAACATGCCCCTACACAACCTCCTCAACCACACAGACTTCACCTTTAAACACTGCCTGCATCCCCCACAGCAACACCTGCCCTTCCACAGAAACAGGGATGCCAGTAATGAGTAACTCAGCATAGAAACCAGGTTTCACAATGAACTCTATAACCAATTTCTTCCCTAATTAATTGTTTTTTCTCTTTAAATTTCATGATTAATGTACTGCCCAGACTTTCCATATTCTTGACCTCCCAGGTCAATACAGAAAGCAATGTTTTTCTTGTACAATCATTTGAATAAATAATGGCCAGCACCTGAGTGCAAGTATTCACTACACATGAGCTACAGAAAAAATCATCAGTCACAGATCAAGTGTAGTAGCTTCCAAACAAATGATGTAAGTATGCCTGATACAGAATTCTTTGGTTTCTTTTCTCCAGAAATGATCTGAATTTTATGCTATTGTACATTGTACAACCTTCTTTTTCACTTAGGAGTATTTCTCTTGGGTCAATACTTTGTGCCTTTCTAACTCAGCAAATAAAGGCTCAATCCAAACTAACTTTGCTGTTGGTCCAGCATGCTAAGACAGCAATAATTATTTTAGTGCCTCAATCTGGATAGTCAAAAAGATGACCTTATGATGAACCTCCTGTAAGAGTAGCATTATTGTTTATAAAGAAAATCTCATGTTGAGAGATCCTTAGCTTCCAAAGGAAAAAAGCAATCAATGTGTTTGCAAGCAGTTAATGTTCTGCTCTTTACTTAAGGTACATAATATCTAGATTTTCATCAACATTTTTTAAAATGTTGCTCTAAGTACAGAATCCTGGGTTTTGTTCATGCATATCTGGAAACTATTCTGTTTAGGGACTATCCCGCAAGCAGCTAGGATGCAAAAAGGACATTCTTTACTGATTCTTGCTACCAAGAAAATACTCCCACAGTTCCTGGTTCAGTCCCATTACATTCTTAAAGGGACATCTAACTAAAGAAGACCTGGATATTTCTGTGAAGAAATTTTTTAATTATGCCAAAAGTAACATATGAAAGACTAATTCAAGATTGGAAACAGTGCAGTCAAGTTTGAAAGTCACATTTGAATTTTACGGGCTTGAGACTTGGACAAATTGCTTGACTTTACTGAGAATCCAGTTGGAAATAACTGAATATATTATGCAAATATACAAGCCTAGCGCTTGGTACCATATAGGTACTCACCAAATATTACCTTTCTGTATTTTTGTAAAGTTCTTGAATAATAAGTCAGAGGACAGAAACATTAGGATAAGACCATTATAAATTATTGATGCAAGAGAAAAAAAAAGGTTTTTAGTCTTTGGTGTTCAATTGCAAACATTCCAAAATACTCTATTCACATTAATAAACATTTTTCATCTTAATGATTAATAACCACCTGCTGAAATTAAAGAAACAGAAGCCCACTTCTAATTAGAAACAGCAAGATTGTGTGTATTTTCCATTGTGTATTTTGGCTCTCCAAATGTACAGTTTGAGAACTCTGAGGTTAAGCCTTAGAAACTCCCCCAGTTCTCCATAAACTGACACATTCTTTGGACACACACTGCACGCATTCAGTATAATCAGAACACGCACAGCTGGAATGCAATGCTTGAGGCAGGCCTTTGTGATTTTTAATCAGTTTATATGTGAATTTTAAGTGAGTTATCAGCTATGGTGAGGGTTCAGCAATTCTGTACTTGGAAAATTCTTAAATGGAAGTAATAGGATCCACATGTTTTAATGATCCTTTATTCATTTCAGAGAAATAGCCTCTGTCACACTTGCTACCTTCTGCCAAAGTCTACAAGATCAAACATAGTGGTAGCAGACTAAGCTCAATAATGTTTTGTCCAAGTTTCCAAAACAAGCTTTCACAATTTTCCATTTATGAAAATTAAAGGTAGGAACTATATTTTATCATTTTGAACAACCAAAATGACTTTTTTTTAAATAAACATGATTCTTAACTCTCCCATCCCCCTTCAGAACCACCACTGTCTTAGGCAGCACTACACACAGTGGCCCCTTCCCTTCCCTGCTAGATGAGATCTATCAAGGGGAAGTCAATTTAGAGTCAATATCATTTTCTGTTCAGGACCCTAAACCAATAGTCTGGCACAATGTCAGTATCTCCAATGGATAATCTGTGTATCAAAAGACCTGTCAAAATGTTACTTGAAAAAAAAACAGCTTGACTGACATCAACAGAACATATTCATATGCAAGAAATCTATTCACCATACAGGAGGAAGTGACTCTACCAGCAACTCTGTTAAGTACATTCTTTTGCTGGTTGCCGTTCTAGGTGAACTGCAAATAATTACACGATTGGCCACATGAAATCCCCTAGGCAGATACTTGAGAATGTGTCTTGCTTAAGTTTAAAAAAAAAAAATTAGAGAGCCTTATGATTCCAAATATCCCAGCATTTGTCAGTAATGATGACAACATTTATTTAGTCCAACTGGACACTAACTCTGGAATTATCCACTTGTCAGTACATATTGAAAAAGCAAGAGAATCAGTCTCTTCAACAGGGAATGCTTTAAGATTATTGCTGCATCCCATGGGAGGATTAGAATATTCAGGTTTTAAAATTTTGTTGAGTATAAGAATTTTCCAAAGAGAAATAATCCTTTTGGTTCTAAAAAATCTAGTGGGTCTCCAATTTTCCTTAATAAGCAATTCAAAGATAAGTGTTCTCTTCTGGATTTCAGAAGAGAGATTTTTCTCAGATTACATCTGCCAGGAAATGTGATAGGTGCTTCCTAGTGAAATAAAGATAAAGATGTATCATAGGGGAAAATAAATATAAAAAGACTGTTTCTTTACAATGTGAGTGTGATGTCAGAGGTATGCATAGAAAGGAGTATGTATAGCAGATATGAGGTCTGAAAAAGTGACATTTGAACTGACACCAGACAGACAACAAGTAGTGGCAACTGTTCAAAGAGTCGTATGTGTGTGTGTGTGTGTGTGTGTGTGTGTGTGTGTGTGTGTGTACTCAGTCACTGCCATGAGGCAGAGGAAAGTCACTCTAGTAAAGAGCAGCATAAATTTCAGTGGGATAGAGAATGACAAGTAGGTATTTGCCAGATCATAAAAGCTGTTTATAACAAGTCTACACCAAGGTATGGACCTAATTCCCAAAGGGGATAATAACATGGGCTGATTATATTTTGGTCCTGTTATATCAAGCAGGATTTAAAGATTGGACTGTTTGTCAACTGTAACTTTCCAAATGTCAACACTCCCCTTGCCTGAAATCCAGTCAGGCTTACTATTGTCTGACCAATAGAATGCAGTGGGAATGATGGTATGTGACTTCCTCAGGTATCCTTAAGTGACAATGGACCTTCCCGCTGGCTCTCTTGGAATTCTCTCTCTTGGGACTCTCTCTCTTAGGAGGTACCTCTGGGAAACCAGCTGCTATGTCCCAAGCCACATGGAATGGACATATATAGTCTTCAATCACCCCTGCCAGAGCCAGATACGGGACTAGAGAACTCTTCAGATGATTCCAGCCCCAGCCACTCAAGGCTTCCCTGTGCCCTTTCTTAGTCCTGATCTATAGAATATACTAACATTTTTAAAAATTTTTGTTATTTTATGTAACTAAATCCTGGGGTGATTCATTACATAGAAATAGATAGATAATTGGCATAAGGTCCAACCTTAAAAGAAGATCCATTTAAAGGTCTTTTACTAAAGATAGATAGTTCACTATCAGATCTTTCTTAAGTAGGATCCAAAATAAACTGCCTTATACAAAATTAATAAGGAAAAATGTTACAGTGTGATTTCACAGCAAAATTGAGAGGAAGATTTCCCATAAACCCGCTGCCCCCAAACACGCACAGCTTCCCCCCATGACCAACATAACCCCACCAAAGTGGTGTTTGTGTCACAACTGATGAACCTACACTGAGACAGCACTGCCACTCAAAGTCCACAGTTTACCTTAGGGTTCACTCTTTGTGTTGGGTTGTAAACATATTTATGTATAATGTCTAATAATGATGATAGAGATCCATCATTCCATCATTCTAGTATCAGGGTATTTTCAGTCCTTTTAAAAATATTTTTAATGTGTCTTTTAAACCTAAATGTTTTAAACAAAATATCCTAATTTGGAAGGGAAAAAAGGTTTGTAGGCCGTTTGTTGTTTCTAGCTACTCTTGATAAAAGAAACCTTTAAAGAATTACCCTTAGGCTTCAAGCCCATCACAACATACTTCTCCACTAACACTGAAACCTCACATTTAAGCAAAATAGAACCTTGTTCAAATTCAACTTCCCCATTTAAATCCTAGCATTATGCATACTTTGAACCAGATGTTGTTCCTAGTCATGTGCTACATTTTTTCATTTCACTAAGTTCATATTTACTGCTAAAATATTTCTTTTAAACTTGCGTTTGCATAGCAGGGAAGATAAACAAAACACAAAAATGAAAGACAACTGATTTACTTATTTCCTTTAGGCTGACAGATTTCATAGAGAGTGCTTTTGTAATAAAAAAAATTAATGAAGTAGCAATGTTTTGTGCAGACATTTGCTCCTCTGTCTACTTCATTTATAAATACATTTTAATGAGGTAATAGAGACTCCACAGCTCTGCAAGTGTTCCTTTTTCTAACATTTGTTCTGAATTCAAAGATTAGAAACAGCTAATCTGCTGCATTTTGGGGGCTGGTTTATGAATACAGCATTTAAAGCACATTGTTCAAGCATCTGGAAAGCTAACATCTCATAAATAGCCCATCCTCCCAAACATATGATTAGACAATAAGGGTAATCTGAAATTGTTTAAAATCAGTAGCCATAAAGTAGATACAGTGTACTACAAATTGTCCCTCCCTCCCTCCCTCCCCTCCACCCAGAGCCTGTAGTGAAACATGCGTTAATGGGCCTTGTTTGCCAAAAAGACATTCAGAGTGGAGTTTGTCTTTTTACAATTAAATTATCCACATTGTCAAATCTTCTCATTTAAGAAATCTATATTTTACTGAATTATATCTAAGATTTAAGTCGGGTACACCCTGGAGGTATTCTGTGCTTCCACTCTCTTGTTAGAGGATGAAATGGTGTTTTCTCAATAAACTATTTCTCAGTCTTCCTCAAATGCACAGCTTCGCCCCCATGACCAACATACCCCACCAAAGTGGTCTATGTGTTACAACTTCCTCAAATATTTAACCATAATAATCAGCAGATTTAATAGAGGACATGCATCAAGTAGACAGTCTACTTTCTAATCAATACATAGAAAAACTTCACGTATCAAAGACTGCTTTAAATTTTTCCTTATTTCATATATAATTTTTCCTTTCCAGATTAAAAACTATAATCTAACCAACATTTAGAAAAAGTATGAACAGCTTATTTTATTTAAGACATGAGTCCTTGTGGACTATAATATACTAAGTTTACTGTAATATCTAGAAAAAACTTTAAACCAAGTGTCTAAAGAAGGAAATATTCTTTATGACTAAAGTATACTATAATTGACCTGTTTTCTTAATTTAAACTTCATAAAGTCAAGGTTGTAATAGCTTACATTTATTGAGTGATAATACTTGCCAGCACAGAACTAAGCACTCTACATGGATTATTTCATATACTCTTCAAAACAACCCTAATTAAGTAGGTACTATTATTACTCCCCATTTTACAGATGAGTAAAATGAGACAAAGAATGTTTACAAAATTGGCCTAGCTACACAGCTACAAAATGCATAAAATTTTCAAATTTGGAAGAAAATGTAAGATGGCCTGATAACATCATCTTGTTTTGTAGATTAGGAAACAGGCCAGACTTGTTTAAGGTCACAGTTAAATTAGTGGCAGAAAGAGATCTAAACCTAGTTTTTCTCATTCACAGTCCAGTAGTCATTCAAGTATCTTTTTCTCATTCTGTGCAGAGGTTTGTTAATTTTTTAGTCTCTTTTGTTCTTCTGGTTTATATCTATCTATTCCTAAATCTGCTGTGTATTCTTCCAGATCATGCTTCAATCATGCTATGATTATTACTTATGATAGGTGTTCATAACTGACCTACATAGAATTACTTTTATCTATGAACATGTTATACACTATAATTATGTTGCATTGTCACTCAAAATTATCCTTGGGTGATCTGTCCCTGAAATATAAAAATGTATATTCAGGAAATTATTTTAAATTTCTAGTTAAATCCATCCTATGAACACACTATATTATTTAAGTTGTTTCTGTTTTCCATCATAACAAACAATGTTATAGTGAACATATTTATACATGTCTCTTTGGACTTATTTGCAGAAATTTCTGACTTGATGTATATATGTATTTCCAGCTTCACTAGATATGGCCAATTACTCTTCTAAAGGGGTTGTAGCACTTCACGTTTCCCCCCATTATACAGAGTTACCCCCACCCGATGCCTCTGCCAAATTTTCTCTAAAGCACAGTATTGTCTAAACTTTTCAACTGTGTTAGTGGAAATGAAGTGGTTTTTTATGCATTTCCCTGGGAACTAGTGCTTTAATACTAATTGTTTAGATTTCCTCTTACTTAATTCATCTAACATTTACCATTCCTCCATTGGCTTATTTGTATTTTTCTTATTGATCTGTAAAATTTTTTTCAATTTATCTGTTACATATGTTGTTTTCTCTTGGACTAAATGGGCTTTTTAGCTTTGTTTATAGTATCCATGATTACTTAGGAACTTTAATTCTGAGATATTAAAGTTTATATAATTCTTCCCCTTGATTTAGCACAAAAAATTCAAATTGACTTGAGCATATATATTTTTCATCCAAGATTTACAGGAATGAATAACAATTTCCTCAAAGAAAAGTAAGAGAACAACAAGAATCGGACTAGTTTCTTCTCTGCATTGAGCATAATGCTCCTCAAAATGGCTATTTAAGTCTTTGGCCATTATCAATAAAATTCAGAATTCATCATTTTAAGTGGAAGCATCTTTTTATTTTATATTGTTTTAACTAAAAATATTAAAATACTTAAAATTTTTATTAAAGTAACAGTATTCATCTAACAGGAGGCCCAGGAACTCATATGATTATTCATTTTATCAAGTGGCCCATCTGTGATACTTACTTTACCATCTTTATACCAGGGTATCAGACTTTGCACATGCTTTCTTTTTTCTTTTGAGTCAATTTTTCTTATTACTGAGGTAGCATACATTTTTAAGTTTTCAGGGAAGTTGGAAATATAAACTATGTACTACTAAAGAATATTATAAGAGGGATAATAAGGACAAAATCATTTTTTTTCCCTGTAATTCATTATCCATAAAATATTCCTTTAAAAACATATATCTGAAAGGCATAGCATTTGAATTCATTTTTGAAAGGTGGTGCCTAACGAATGCTCTCCCTATCCTTTATTCTTTTGGAAATCATTCTTTTAAAGTAAATAGTATTTTCAATAGTTCTACACATCTAATATATCTAATGCTCTGCCATTAGATGTGATCTACAAAATTCTATTCCTTGTTAATAAGTCTGCAAAACAGACATACACAACCCCAATTCCTAAGGGCCTAAACAGCAGCTATGAAATTAAACTTTTATTTTAAATTCAGCTTCCCAAAATGGGATAGGTAACTTCCTTTCTTCAATATATCTACTGAAATAAAAACCATCACTCACAAAGCAAAGGTGGTGTGTCTCAGAGCAAATGGATTCTGATGGCACATATTTATTGTTGCTTCCAGAGCAGACAGAATTGAACAGCTTTTCCTTCCCATCTAGGAGGAACATTTCAGAATAAGAAATGTATAACATAGGATTCTACTTTACAATTGACCACATATCCATTTTCTGAGTTATCTCTGAAAGAACTTTATTTTGGTTGGTTTATTCTTCCTATACATTGATATTGCTATTTGTTGAATTCTACCAATTTCAATTTCACATATACAATCCCTTTCACTCCTCTATTTTCTATCCATCAGACCCATTACTGAATAGACTGTAGTGAGTCTGAAAAAAGAGAAGAAAAATTCTCAAGACAGTAGCTATTCAGACCTTTCAAGGGAAAATACAGAGCAAACGAAGACAGCTCTCTTCTGAAAGAGCATGTCCTTCTCAATATCCCCCTGATGGAGATCCTCTCTATAGATTTCCTATAGCAATACTTATTCTTCCTTTAAAATATAATTATGTGGGTTTTAATATTAAATTGTATGTGCTCATAAAACTCCATTTTAAACTACATGAATATATTCAAGCAAGGGTTCTCAATAATAATTTTTAAAACCTGTTAATGAGTTTCATCAATCTGGCTCTGCTAGAGGCAGAAGCTGTCAGCTGCTCATTGTTCTGGTTGGGGGAACTCATAAATCCAAGGTATAATTGGGCAAAATAAAGCCCTACCATTTATCTAGTTTGTGTTGACAGATCATTGTCTAACTTTTCTTGTTTTGCTTGAAATAGAGGCTTGATTTTTTTAATGTTTTTTTTCTTTAAGATAAAAGGATAATTTTGTCTTGTTTCTTTCAAAAGTATATGCAGACATCACCAGTATTTCAATAAATATTTTTCTTTAACACTAGTTCTCACATATAATTAAGTTTTAGGTTTAGTTAGATCTAAATCTTAGAATAAGAAAAATTAACCAATGCACACTCTAATTATTTAATGCTTAGTTTGCCAGTTTATACATAATTTACATAGAATTAATTTTCTCCAGTACTTTTGTTCTCTACTTCACTAAATACTAGTGGTACTATGTTGTAATATATTTATTAAAATATCAATAACAAGTTACTAACATTATAAAGTAATTACTGTGTTAGGTATTCTACCAAGGAGTCTCTCACTAATGCTCATGCACCATGAAGCAAATATTATCCCCATTTTAGGGAGAAGGAAACTGACTCATATATATATATCTTTATTAGCCAAAGGCCATACAGCTAAACATAGTGGAGCCAAGATTCACATTCAGGCAGTGGACTCCAGAGTTAATGCTTTTAAATGCTATGAATGACTACCTTCTATTACATAATGCTGTACTAAGTCCCATTATTTTTTTCACCAAAGAATTAAACTTATCCTTCTTATTTGGGAGTTTACAATCTGATCAATTAAAATTAGCATATAAAGAAATCAAAATAAATGTAGGAACACCAGCCAACAAGTAAATTCAATTAAAAATGTGTCATGTATCCATGCTGTGAATACTGTTTCAATGCACTGAAGAAAAATAGTTTTATAGGAATACTGGAGCAGTTGAAGAAAATGAAAAGATCAAAACTACCCATTGCTTTTTATTTAGCAACTTGGTTATGGTGACGGACACTAATAATACTTTCCATCTCATATTCTGTTCCCTGTCTTTATTGGCTTGAATAATTGAAAATTGGATGACAGGTTCAGCTTTTGCTTTTTTAATTGGATGAAAAATCTTAATAGTACAGTTACCTCAACAGGCATAAAGTATAGATTTAAAGAAACTGTTATTTTAGATCAACTTTGATTAAAAATTGGCTGCTTCTCATTCAAAGACTCATTTCCTCAATCTGAACTGACGAGACTCTGAAAGCATGTCATGGATGGGATTTGCTTTTGAAGAAATTTGGAAGGCCAGAGCTGAGTAAGGATAAAGTTTAGCAAGAAGGAAGTGACAGGAAGAAATGACAGGCCACATGATTCCACAAAGTAATCTTAAAAATCATAATAAAGTCACAACCACAGACCTATCACCAGGATGGCTGGCTTAGCTTCTGGCTATAAGTATAGTGAAAATGATTCCATCTAGTTCCTTGTACAGAAAAGGTTTTTATATCCATGGCTGGGCAGACCTTACATGGCCCTATAAACTTGAAAAGAAGATTGTGCACCTTCACACTTTAAGTAATTCTAATAAATATACTAATGGAAACTAAAACCCTTACGTCAAATGACTGAAGTGTTTTTTAAAAAGATTTCAAAATTAAATTATTTGCAAGACTAAAAGAAAAACAAAAACGACATCCCCTACTTTTGGGTCACCCTGTTTTGCTGCACCCTGAAGTATGTGGTTGGTCTGCCTTCAAAATAAATATCATTTGGTTCATAGTACATAAACCACTGCACTTTCAATCATCTATTTTCTAATAAGTATTAGCCATTAGCACTAAGGATGTTTATTCAGCTCTTTATGTGTATTTAAAGAAGTTTAATATTTAACAATCTAAAAGTATAGCAGTAATCAAATTTATTTATATTAACCTTTGAGTAACTGAAAACCTACTTCCAAGAAAGACAAATTATAATGAAATACAGTAGCATAAGAGATTTATTTTAAAAAGGCAGTTATACTCTGTAGCTTTGTCAGGCATAAATTCAGTATAAGGTCTACATTTTGTACCTAAAGCTTATAGAAATTAAATAAAATGTCATGTATTCTTATTAATTATAGTAATATATAGAGTGACAATAATTGATGTGAATAATCATAACTAAAAATTGATTCTTGATCATTAATAAGATTTACTTAGGTTTGCCAACTGTATTGTGATACACACAGAACTGTATATGTATTTGTGTATAAGTGTATATACATATATATATATATAAATACTACACACCTATATTTTAGAAGAATTTGATCATATTTTTTGCACCACAATAAAAAGCTTTTCTAATTAATTTTGAATATGTCAGATTTTCTTCATCAGTACACCCATTTTTCAAACATTCTTGATTAGTCAATGTTGTACTTCATTAGAAGATACTATTAAGCTACTTCATTACTGCTGGGTTTTGGAAGTTGTACAGATTTCTCAGCAGAACACAAAATGCTCTGTTTATATTCACATACTAGTTTTCAGAAGAGAAGATTTAAGGATGCCTAGTGAAGTGAATTGGATTGTACGGTTTTTCTGATTTTATCTTTCAGATAAGTTCCACAGGTACAGGTAGTGAATTTTCTGGGCTCTTAAGTCTGGGCAAATGTCCCTATTTTGCCATCCCACATAAAGTTCAGGGCATGGCTATAGGATTCTACGTCACTTAGCATTTTTTTAAATATTTAAAACAAAGAGAAAACTGAACAGCAGAATAAAACAAACATCAATGGAGCCACCTCCAATTTGTACATTCTTAGCATTATGCCATATGTACTTCAGATCTTATTTATTAATAAAAATAAATTACAGTAACTTGAAGCCCTCTATATAAACCTACCAAGAAACTACTTAGAGTTACTTTTCTAAAAATACTTTTGAGATAAATGGGGCGTTTTTTTGTTATCTGTTTATATTGGTTTTTAATTAATTGTATGGTGATAAAAAATGCTGTCTGTATTATAACAACATGTGGTGCTTTGAGGTGGCTTTATGCCATAGTTCTTGGTCCACTTTGGAAATACTGTATGACTGGAAATATGGTTTATTTTCTAATTATTGAGTGCAATATTCTAATACGTCCATTAGATCAAGTTTGCTAATTGTTGTCAAGATCTTCTATGTCTTACTAATTTCTCATTTCTAGTTGTTTGATTCAGTGGTTCTCAAAGTGTGATTCCAAGCCAGCAGCATCACAGTTACCTGGGAAACTACTGGAAAAAACCAGCCTTCCTGAATCAGAAAGCCTGGGAATGGCAAGTGGGGCCCAGCAATCTGTTCTAACAAGCTCTCCAAATGCTTGTGGTGTATGCTAACGCAGGAAAAACACTGGTTTGATCTATAGATTATTAAGCAAAATATGTTAAAAACCTACCTATTTAAAAAAAAAAAACAACATACCTATTTCCATTACAGATTTGTCAGTTTCTCCCTGCAATTCTGTTTGCTTTGCTTTCAGTACTTCAAGGCTGTTATTTGGATGTATACAATATCCAAATTGTTACACTGTCCTGAAGAATTACTCTTTTAATACATAATAAGGTAATCCTTTTCTGTTCAATTGTCCACTTTTGACCCACATTACCCTCCAAAACTAAACTAAACTGACAGGATTGGGAACATAACAGGCATAAAAGCTATCTCTTTTTTGAACCCGTTTTTCTGAAAGACTCCTGGAAATATGAACTAGGCCCAGGGTTAGATATTGAGAGATGGGGGAAGTACAGGGAGGAGGGAATGACTGGCCAAATCAAGCTTTGGGCAAAAGGTCATCAAAAAGTTGAAATAAGTAAAGGAAATTCAGACAGTCTCCCACCATGCAGCTTACAGAAAACGCATTTCAGAGAAAGTGAATAACTGCAGGATAGGCTTCACTGAAACTGTGACAGTTGAGTAAAGACTTGAAGGCAATAGGTTATTTATTAAGTATTGACCTTGGGTCCAGAATTGTAGTAAGCAATGTATACATATTATCTCATTATCCTCAAGATGCTAATAGTGGAAAAAATGTATTACACCTATTTTACAGATAAGACAATTCAAGCTTAGAGAAACATAGAGCTATTGTGTGGAGAGTTTGCAATAGCTGAATGAACCAAATATTCAGCAAGTAGCCAAACCCAGTTCCAGGCCTTCCTGAAGGGCAACTGAGAGAAGCATGGAAGAAAATAAATAAGATTGCCAAGCACTATACTAGAGGCAAGTGCAAGGGATTATAGGAGAATGAAGATGCATCTCTCAGAGGGAAGAGCTCTTGCAGAAGTAAAAGTGAATTGTATGTGCTGTGTTTAAATATGGTTTTGGACACCACATATACTCAGTATGTCAAAATATGAATCAATATATTCCTAGGATAGATAAAAAGATGCTATATAGTAAAACAAATAAGTATCCAAAAATAGTGGACCAATTAAACAGATTATGATATAGAGACATGTTAAGTAGATATAAAAATGTTTAAAAATAATTTTGATGATATGAGAAAATGAGAATATAATATTGAGACAAACACAAATACAATAAGGTACACTATGAGCAGTTGGCATCAGTTTGGTAGGGGTTTGTGCATGTGTACTATGCACATATGTGTATCAGATGCACAGACACAGGTGAAGGCTGCAAGAAGGGAAGCAGCATTTATACCTATACTGCAGGATAAGAAATCATCACCTGCAAGTAACAATAGTTTAAACAAGACAGAGCTTAATTTTTTCTTCACATTAAAGAAAAAGTCTGGAGGTTGGCATCCCAGAGCTGATATGATGGTTCCACAAACTTATCAACCACCCAGGCACTTTCCAGTTCATCACTCTGCTACCCTAACAGTATAAACCTCATCCTCATGGTCTAGCAAGGCTGTTGAGTTTATCCATCAGACACCTATTGCAGTCAGCATGATGGAGAACAAGGGGAAGAAGACAGAGCCCTCTCACTGTGAAGATGATTTCTCACAAGGATCACACAACACTTCTGGCTGGAACACAGCCATCTATAGCATGACAAAGATAAAGGTCCTTATATGGGCGTCAGCAAGCCAGGCTAACCATGTTGTTGCTGTTTTTCCTAATTAATGGAGAAGAAAGAAGGGATAGGAAGGCACCTAGCACTCTTCACCACAAGTCTTCTCCGCAATCTCTAAATTTTCTATAATGCATAGTAAAATTAATAACCCTGAAACAAAAAGGTTTTCTTGCTTAAGATACTCAGTTATTAAGTTATACCAAAACATAAGTGGTCTGTTAAAAAAAAAAAAAGCTTAAAGTTAAAAGGAAAAAAACTAATTTATTGAGAAGTTAATTAAATATCTATTTGTCATAAATATTAAAAAATTATACTATCTTAGATACAAAATCCACACGTTTAATATAGCTTCCATCTAAAACACACTACCAAAATAATTATTTCAAGAAAGGCTTACTAGGTTATAAAATACACTTTTTACCAAAACCAGACAAAGACACCACAAAAAAAGAAAATTATAGGCCAGTACCCCTGATGAACATAGATGCAAAAATCCTCAGCAAATCAAATTCAAATTCAACCATACATTAAAGCTACATGCAAAAGAATGAAACCAGACTACTGTCTTACACATTACCCAAAAATAAATTTAAAGATTTGAATGTAAGACCTGAAACTATAAAACTCCTAGAAGAAAACCTAGGCAGTATGTTCCTTGAAACTGGTCTTAGCAATTTTTTTTTTTTGACCAGTCTCCTCAGTCAAGGCAAAAAGCTGAAATACACAAATGGGATTATATCAAACTAAAAAGCTTTTGCAGAGCAAAGGAAACCATGAACAAATGCAAAGGCAAACTACTGAATGGGAGAAACCCCAAAATATATGAAGTTATACAACCTAATATTACAAAACACAAAAATGGGCAGAAGGTTTGAATAGACATTTTCTAAAGAAGACATACAGTTAGCCAACAGGCACATGAAGATGCTTCACACTGCTAATTATCCAGGATGTGCAAATTTAAATCACAATGAGAAATCATCTCACATCTGTCAGATTTGCTATCATCAAAATGACAAAAAGTAAGTGTTGGCAAGGATGTGGGAACAGAGAATCCTCATACATTGTTGGTGAAAATATAAACTGGTACAGCCATTATGGAAAATAGCATGGAAATTTCTCAAAAAGTTAAAAGTAAGACTACCTTTCAATCCAATAATTCCACTTCAAGGTATTTATCCAAAGAAAACAGAAACACCTGTTCAAAGAGGTATATGAACCCCTATGATCATTGCAGCATTATTTAGAGTAGCCAAGATACAGAAGCAACCAAAGTGTCCACTGATGGATGAGTGGATAAAAAAGATGTGGTATAATACATACATACATATATATATATATATGAATATTACTTGACCATAAAAATAACGAAATCTTGCCATTTACAATAGCACCAATGGACCTAGAAGGTATTATGCTAAGTGAAATAAGTCAAAGAGAGAAGGGCAAATACTACACGATTTCATTTATTTGTAGAATCTAAAAGCAAAACAAATGAACAAATAAAACAAACCAGAAACAGACTCATAAGATATGAGAAACAAACTGCTTGTTATCAGACTGGGGAGGAGTTGGGGGACAGAGGAAATAGGTGAAGGTATACCTTTCAGTTATAAACAAGAAAGTAATGGGGATATAATGTACAGCATAGGGAATACAGTCACTAATACTGTAATAACTTTGTATGGTAACACATGGAAGACATATTATGGGGGTCATTTCACAATGCATAAAAATACCAAATCACTATGATATACACCAGAAACTAATAGGATATTGTATACCAATTATACTTCATTTAAGAAAAAGAAAGTGTCTAGAGAGCTGAGGTACTGGAAAATGATCCTACCAAAATAAACAAACTTATATTACCACTGAGTCATTAGACACTAAGCAGATAAAAAGCCATTAAAAACACAAGAGGTTTTTTTAAATATAAAACCAGAATAATATATTTATGGTAAGTTCCAAATATCCACTAAACTCTAACACTGTAGCTTCTCAAATAGTGAAAACAACAATCCTCTTACTGAAAAGTCTTAGTGGGAAGGAGGAAGAGGATAACAGATCTATGATATTGCTTCTCAAAGTTCAAACATGATGCTAAGTCAAGAAGTGTGGGGCTGCCTTCCTCCTTGAGTCCTAATTTAGTCAATTGTTTTGGACACCAATCTCCTTTCTTTGGCTAAGAATTTATTACAGTTTCACCTTTCTTAGGAAATGAAAATTGCAATGTTGAAATAACAACTTAAAAGCAAAAATATATTTTAAAAGAACTGCAGAATTATATTTTCCACTAAATTCAACATTTGGAAAATATTTAGATAAACTCTGAACACAAGATCAATGTAGAATCCCAAAAATACGAGTAAATGGAAGACAGCATATGATTTTGATTATATATGATTTAGAAAATATGTCACATTTACATAGCAGCATATTTTGCTAAATTGATATAACTAATACAATTGCAAAAAAAATAAAAAGAAAGAAAGAATCAAAACCAGAATCTACCTGGCACTTGTAGTATGACTTATAATATATAGGACAATGGAAATAATGTCTGAAAGAGATTTGTTACTATCTAAATAATAAAGAATATGTAGCAAAAACCTCTGTTGGGAAAAAAACACTTTGAAACAACAAACTATGCATCTATTATTATTAAATATTTGACAAGAAGGTTGGTAACTCTATGAACTTCAGGCCTGTATTACGCTCAAAATTTAAATCTAGAATGAGAAGTTGATGAATCTATTTAATAACAGCTCAGAATGTTACACTACCATTAAATATGGGTATCATTTGTAAGATGAACTTGATTTCAAATAAAAAAATACAAATTGAACTTAAAATGAAGGAAATACACTATAAATATTCTATACCTAACCAACAAATTGTGTATTTTTCAACATCTAAGTGGTGACAGTTGCTGGTGGTATGTATTAATTCATTTACAAAACTAAAATCAATATTTATTGATGTCAAGCATTCTTCCAAGCCCTGGGGATACAAGAATAAACAGAACAAATCTCTGGCTTATGGAGCTTAGATTTTACTGTGGAAGATAATTAACAAATAAATGTAAAATACAATTGCAGGTGGTGATAAGTGCTAAAAGGAAAAATAAAACTAGTTAGGAAAAATCAAGCATGAGGGTAAGGAAGGGGTATGTTGAATTTGGTCAAATTCTCTCTGGGGTAAGTCATTCTGGGGAGGTGACATTTAAACAGAGCTTTAACTGAAGGATGCCACATGAATATCCAAGGAAAGGACAGTCCAGACCAGGAGCTCAGTGAGCACAAAAGCCCTACATGCTTAAATATACATGCTTAAACCACAGGAGAGGAGCTGGAAGGAGAAAGGAGGGAAGTCACAGAAGATGGGTCAGCAGGGCAGACAGAGGTCAGAGAATTCACAGTCCAGTGGACCATGTTAAGGGTTTTGGGTTTTACTCACAGTGCAAAGGGAAGCCACTGGGAAGGTTTATAGTAGAGCACAGATATGATATGACACTTTAGAAGGATCACTTTGGTTGCTGAGAAGAAAAGAAACCAGAGACATAAGGGCAGAAGCAGAGAGACAGCTAGGAAGTAGACTGGCAGGTGAGGCTGGCAGCGGCAAACACAAGGAGGTGACAGATGAGGAGGAGTCAGATTGGATCACATTGTAAAGGCAGCGCTGGCAGCGCTTGCTGATGGACGACAAACAGATGAAAGTGAAGGAGAGAAATCAAGCACTACACCAGTGTTAACCAAGCAACTGGATGAACATCTGTGCCATTTACTAAGATCAAGAAGACAATGGGAGAAACAGGCAAAGGAAATCAAGAGTTCAGTTGGGACACATTAAGTTTGGAATTCCTACTGGGCATTCAAGAGGAGATGTTAACTATCCCATTAAATATGCAGATCTGAAGCTCAAGGATGAGGCTAAGGCAAAAATCAAAACTGGGCCCCATCACCAGACAGGTAATATTTAGTTAAGTAGACAGGACTTGATCTCATTAGACAAGATGAAACAACCAGGAGTAAGCGTAAAGAGAAGAGAAGGCCAACAACTGAGCCTTTCAAGATTCCAGCATTTGGAGGCTGGAATGAGAACCTGAATTCAGCAAAGGAGACTGAAAACAAGTCACCACTGTTGTAAGAAGAAAGTCAGAAGAATGCAGTATAATAGTTACCCAGTGAGAAAGTATTTTAAGACAGACAAAGACAACTACAACTACATCAAATGCTACTGACAGTTTGAGAAAGATGTGACTAATTCTATACCACTTGGTTACCTTAAAAATAGAATAGTTTGTTTTGTGGGTTTTTTTGCCTATAACTAAAAGAAACTAACCTGAACTAGCCCAAATAAAACCTATTATTTATTTTATTCACTAGACAGACACAAAAGTCTCTCTTACAGTCAAGGCAGAAATGGAGTTGGACTTCAGGATGAAGAAAGGTGGCCACCCCACAGCTCCCAAATTTAAGCATGTTATACAGTTCTAGCTGCACACAGAGATCAACTGCAGGGTCAGTGGCCAAATCCCTAAGAAAGGCAATCTAATTGGCCCATCTTGGACCAGGTGTTTAACTCAGCAGGTTCCGTGAGTCCTGTAGAGGCCAGGGGCTATGTCTGACATCACTGGCTTCATCTGGAATCTGGTCAGGCACAAATATGTCAGGTAATATGCAATGAAACCCTGCCTTCTTTTTGACCATTATTCCAAGAGCTGTGCCAAGAACAGTGCATATATTATCTCAGTAACCACAACCACCAGGGGAGGTAATGTGCAGACGGCAAAACCAAGATTCAAATGCTACATAAATCATCACAGTTAAGTGTCAGAGGATTTTCTGACTGTCATGAAAACTTGGCTAATTTGGACATTCACAACTATGGAGCTCTTTTTGACAGCCATCACCAATATTTAGAAGTGAAGGGTCTGAATTTCTTTCCCTAGACACCATAAGCAGGTATGAAAATACGTCTTAGAACAAGGTGTGACCCACTTAGAATATTAATTAGCTATCAGGCATAAAAAACAGCAAATAGACATAAAACACACAAACAAAAAAATCCCAGTTTTTTAAACTTGTTTATGCACTCCAATGAGGTCCCAGGTTTCTATTCTTTCAGGGGCTTTGATCACACATTCCATGGAACAATCTACAGAGAGTAGTCTCAGTTATACTTGAACAGTTATCAAGCAATGACAATGCTCTAAATTATCAATTGGCTAGTTTAGGATTCATGACTCCATTGCCATTCCTGAAGGCCTCACTAGATTCCTATGCCATGTTCTTGCAGGAGCAGGATGTATGTCTAAGATACTATACCCAATCCATGAATCTTGAACACAATTTTTTATTTAAAAATAAAAACTCATTCTCACATCCATTATGCTAACCAAAAAACCATGCATTTCACCAGTGAAAATCCAGTTCTAATATTTATTGGCTTAATAGTAAAACTCATGTTGACTAGAGACAATGATAGCTGGCAGTATCCACCTTTTCAAGTTGAACTTCTGAATAAATGCTTAGCTCTCAGTAATATGTATTCCTGACTAAGGTAATGACTACCCTAGGATACAGCTTAAACTAACACAAACCTAATATAACACTATGTTGATGAAATGTTTTAAGGTAGATTATAGTAGTGAATTCCAAATCCATATCCTTCTAGCACATCTCAATCTGAAATCTACAGATGCAGTTCTGTTTTGCTATTGTTTCTATATTTCATGACACATTTTTAACTGTTCAGTTTTATTTTCTTCATTTCTAGAATGCACTTTCCTGTGTCCTATTTTATTTCTCCCTTGGATTACAGAATGTGAGATCAGAACTACAGCCTTCATGGCCACCTTAATAATAGCTTTAATTTATAAACTAGGGAACTAAGACCCACAAAATAATGGAACTTATCCAAGGTTACATTTCTAGTAAGTGGCAGAGACAGGACCATACCCAGGCCATCTGGATTCCTACTCTTTCCACTAAATTCTATTGACTTCTCCGGTGATGCAGTTTCTGATGCAAAAGTATACTTGACATCTTTGATAATACAGAATACAATCATGAACTGTATACACACCTATCACTATGGAATTATTCTATTCCTTCAGCTTTGGGCTTCACTAAAATTTGTGCATCTGGATGAAGGATGCATCCAATACATCACAAAGGGAATAAAAGAAGTTAAAATTGGCCAGTTGGAAAATACTAGAAAACCAAAAAGTAGCTGACAGCTATACAAAGAAAAATCCTTTTGCCAAGTCTACAAGTTTTTCACTTAAGCCAAACAGATCATTTTACATCCAAATATAGCAACTCAGGCACCAGCATCCATTACCCGAAACCCTCAAAAGAAGAAAAAAAATAACACAGCAAGTTGTTGAAACCTGTATTTCTGGTAATATAACCACAACCAAATATCTGTCAGGTGCTCTCCAGCAGAACAAAGACACTAAAATCACAGATTTCTTATGAGGTGTTTTGGGGAATAAAAATAAACAATTAGTGAAAGTATCCCCATGGAGTGAAATACGAACAGCTAAATGACGTGAACTTTATCTAAAATCTGTGGCAAGAGGCCTGTTAACAAAGAGCATGAGAAGGCCCAACAGGGCTGCGGCCCATGCGCGAATTCCCTGCCCCATGTTTCCATTGTAAATGCCCCCAGAGAGAGCAGAGGAGCCGGTCAGGGCAGAGTCCGAGCCCGAGGCCCCAAGAGCCTGCTCAAGTCTGGCTGGCAGAAGCAGAAACAGCCGACACAACAGCCATCCCAACAGAGCTCGGGAGCCCGTCTCCCCTCCCGCAGCAACCCGTTTACCTCGCCCGAGGGCAGGAGGAGCCACGTATGATCCTGAGCTAACACGGCTCAAGTCTAACAGGGGACCGGTGCTCAGGAGTCATCCCGGCTTACTTCTGGGATGAGAGGGGTGAGGAGAGAGACTTCAGGGTCAAACAAACCTGGGTGTGAGCGCCGACGCTACCACCAGCCGCGTGGCCCTGGGCACATGACCCGACCCCGGCCTTCCTGCGGATGGTCTTGTCACACACCCTGCAGGGCTGCAGTGGGCACTGAATGAGGCCACGTGCGCCGGTGAAATGCTTAGCATATTAGACAGTTGAGAGCACAGTCTCTGATACAATCGCTCTTGTCTTTCTGACTGGCTCTCTGCCCATGTGGTGAAGGCCCAGCCTACCTACCTCAGTGGAACAAATCTACCCACGACCACCTGACTTACTAACGTCCAACTTATAAAAGGCAGGAAATTAAAATGCCTTCTGTCCCTGCTCTCTCTTCCCTTGCTGGCATGGGAGCCATCGGAGAGAACCATCCAATTTGTTTGGAGGAAAAGAAGAAAAAGGCAAAAAGCGACATTGCAAATGTTACCTGGCAGCAGAGGAAAGGAACCCAGCGACCCCTGCCCACACTAACTAGTTCCTCTACACGCTCTGAGTACTTTCACTTAACTTTATTAGACAGCTTAAAACCCCAGCGATCAGTGATTCAAGGATCCTTCTTAGAAAACGCAAATGCCTTTGTTCAGGTTAGGGTTACACTCACATTGTGTCTCCCCCTTACACTTACGAGTAGTTCTAACTGCTCTCCTCATCAGGTCCCTGAGGGAGAACCAAAAATTGAGAAAATGCTGGATTACCGCAGAGCACTTTCTAAGAGTAGAGCAGGGTGAGTGGAGGTGAAAAGGGTAGCATGGAGGAAATTAGGAGTCTGGGGTGCTGAAAATCTGATAGAAGAATGGGAAACTAAAAAGTAGCCAATTCAGAAGTCTGATCACAGGAGAGCTGCCAGACATGCTCCTTCTCCTCCCTCCCAGTCCTCAGTTTCTTCCTTCTCCTAAGAACCAGAATGCAGTATCCCACCATTAGTACCACAGTGACGCTTTAACATGGGCTAAAGGGACTTCTGTGAGCCAGCTAGAAATCTTAACTTCATTCGTTTAACATTTTTTTGTACAGGAAAATGAGTTCTAAGCTCCACAGAACCCACTCACATGGCCCCCTGGAAGCAGAAACCATACCTGTCCCCTTGAAGATGAGTAACATACTTCATTCAGCTAACAAGCGATCAGAGGCACAAGTACGTGAATAAATGAAGGCATCCTGTCAACCCAGTGTCAACAGCACCCTAATTAATCTCTCCCCCGATCTCAGTTTGGTTTTCTTTTAAGCACATATCATTATCAGAACTTATAATTCATACTTATTTGTTTGTTAATTCATTGTCTGTCTTCCTCATTAGAACATAAACTCCACGAGGGTATATACTGTTCTCACCCAACAGTGTCTGGTAAATCATGGATGCTCAGTAAATATTTGTTGAGTGAGTGAATGATTGAACAGGAAATGTCTTCATAAGACACTGAAGTTAAACACACAAACCTTTAAAAACAATACCCTAGGTCCCTTCCTCACTCAGTCTCTACTTCCTATTTCACACCGTAAGTGTCTGACTGACTATTCTCCAGGCTTGTGATCATTTTCTTTTAAATAAGGCCCCTCTGATCACTTTGAAACAGTACAGGTCATTTGTTATATTGGTGGTTGGCATTGGTACCACTTCTCCCCAGGAATATTCTTTTAAGAAGAATGGCAAACCTTCAAAGAGAGTTTCTACCGGCACCAAAGGTAGAAAATCTCCATATATAATTGCTTTCCCCACATTTTCTTCCAGTACCATGTATTCTTTATCCTCTTTCCTTGAAAAGACCTCTGAAGCCAAATCACATAAATGAAACAGCAAGATCTTCCCATGTCTTTTTATGTAGGAAAAAATACTGACATTTAGAAAAGTGAGGGAAGAGACACTACAGCCTACTTCATGTTTAGTGTCTGAAAGTCACTTCCCCTGGAGCCATCTACTGCCAATATTACAGAAGTCTCCTCTATTCTATTAATGGCACAATACCATTTATTTCTAAGAAATTATTATCCTTTTAATTACAAAAAGACCTGGATTATTAACTAATAGCATAAGGCAGGTCAAATCTACCTTCTTAGACCAGGAGTCATTGTTTATACTAAGTAAACCCTTTCCTCACTTGGATAGACTTACACATTAATTGTTTGATAATTCTCAAAATAAATCAGGCTATCAATAGTCAAAGTCCAGCTGCTTTGTAAACCTTATTTAAAAGTTTGGCAGTAATAATTTCTTTATATTCAGTCACCCAGCTTCCTCATGGAGATAAATGGGTGAAACAAAATAAGCTTCTTTTTATAATCCTGATCTCATTACAAGAATTCAAAGATGGAAAGGGGAACTTAATAACTAGTAACTACTAATGATCAAAAAGTTACATGACTTGGTAGTAAACATTCAAGGCCCAGAAAGAGATCTGTAATTCTTCAGCTGGAGATAATGCTCAGGAAATTGCATGTTTTAAAATAATTAAGTCTAATGCATTCAGTCTAAGATATTTCTTTAAAACAATGTATAATTAATATGTTCACAGCCTGAACAATTAAACTGATCTTTGAATTGAATCAAATGTATTAAAGGACACCGCTGGCGTTTTAGAACATTTTCCTATATAATTCAGCACTAGTCAAATCAGCTCTTCATCCTGAAAAACTAAAGAGTAAGAGGGGACGGGCAAGAAGTGGTTCAGGAAAATAAACAGTTCACTTGGAATAAATAAATGAATAAATATGTCACAGCTACTATCTCCAAAATAAGTACACATCTTTCTGCTATGAGTGCTATTCCTTAAGAGAGTCATGATTATAAGACAAGCTCTTCAGTTTTCGCCAAGACCCACTATATTGCATTGGAAGCTATGAAGGAGCAGAAGGTCTACTGGAAAATATGTGGCTATGCTTTTCTGGAAGAATGAAATCCAAACTCAATTGCATAGGTAATGTGTAGCTTAGAAGGGGACATGAAGATACTCCTCTTAACATAAGGGAAGACAGACGATAATAGTGCTTCTAATATTAAAAACCGCAAGGCAGGATGTCAAACCAGGCTTCTCAGACTTGAAGCAGCAAAGTCAAGAAGCAGTACATGGAGGTTTCATGACAGTTCAAACTTAAACTCATTCAGTTCTAATATCATCTGAGACATTGTTTCCTAGAGCTGACAGAGAGAGATGCTTAATCTATAGCTATAACTCTAGAAATTAAGATCACACTTAGCTATTGTTTACTAATGTTATTCTAAGATTTGCATGTATTACAAATGCCTTTTTCATTTAATAGTCATAGCTTGTATGTGTTTAACCATTTGCAACTTCTAAAGTGCTTTTATAGATATTACCTCTACCCCTTGAAGTAGGTGTTTTTATCCTCTCTTTATAAATAAGGCAACTGAGGCTTAAATAAGTCAAATGATATCCCTAAGGTCACTCGATAAGAACTTGGACTCAAATTTAGATCATTTGACTCGAGGGCCAATAGACTTTCCACTGCATCAACTTCCTAGCTTTTCCCAGATCATTATCTCACCTAATTATGTGTTAATTCTATAATTAGACAGGTTACATTTTCCACATTCACTAAAAAACAGACCAGCCTGATTTTTAAGCCTAGATGAAACAGGACCTCCCTTCCATTATTTACTTTATATTTCTTGATTAAAAATTATTTGATAATACACCAAGTAAGCCAAGTTAAACTTACTTTTCAACCAGAATAAATGACAAAAATAGTCCAAATAAACTATAACTGGCAACTCCTAAACCAAGCATAACCTTTACCAAGTGATAGCTGTGGGGAAAAATGGGAAGCAGAAAAGAATCCCCTCAGTACAGTTGACGCCAGTTCTTATGGAGTTGGTTTTACCTCATTTATCTCTAACAGGAAGAACCCTGATTTACAAACTGTATCCTGACACACCATTTCTAGAGACTTCTATACCATATGTAACTATCTTACCTCTTTACCAGGCATTTTCTTCTTTGGCAGCTTCATAAAGCAAAATCAACTTTGGCTTGGATAAAGACAGCAACATTTGAATACCTAGATCAGGCTGCCACTCTTTACTGAAAATTTCTTACTGAATAACTGTAGCAGAGTTTCAAGGGTTTCCTTCCCCTGACCTCTCAAATGGGGAAAACATATATTAAGTAAAATTGGCAGAAGAGAGTCAGTATAGGGATCAAAAATCAAAGAGTTTATTTTATTTCCTACTCTGGACATTTAGGTAGGTCACTTTGTTATCTATTCAATATCATTCTTTAAAGCAATCAATAAGCGAGTATAAATTTCAGTTCTTACCTACTTAAAGTATACTAAGGTAAAAACAAGGTATCAGATACAAAAATTTTGAAACACTTTTTAACTGAATGTTTCATTTGTATGAAGAAAATATACCACTCCCCTGGAACCGAAAACAAACCATCTTATTTCTCAGTTCTGTTGTCTGTTCTTCATCTGGGGAACCATAACAAAAGTTGTATTCTTTGGCCCTCACATGATAATGTGCACACTATTTCTCATTCTTCTAATTGTCTGTTTTTCCAACTTTTGAATTTTGTTTTATTTTTAATGCACTGAGCCCATGAGCCATGCTCCATGATGTTTACTGGGAATGCCAGGGAATAAAAAAATAACAGGGAGAGACAGATAGTCATTAAATAATGACATGCACAACCACAGTAGCCGCCATGAACAAGAAGGCATCTAGGGCTGTGAGAAAGCAGAAGAGGTGCCCTCCCCCGACCTGGTCTAAGAGGATGGAAATGGGTCCCATGAGAAAGTAATATTTAAACATAAAAATTCTTTTCTCCCCAGCTTTCACTTCCAAGTATGGCTTCTATTCATTAGTGTTCTTGTCTTCCTCTCTTCCCATCTTAACTTGATGCTAATGAAATCATTTTCTTTTTGTTGAAATTTTCAATTCATGATCTTCCTTTCTCTCCAAATCTCTCACTTTACTTCTTTCAAAACAAAGATTTTAGGCTTCAACACCCAATGTGGCTTTAGAACTAACCACTGAAAGCCAAACGAGCCCTCAGTGTATTCCCAGAGCTCTGATCACAATGTGACTTCATATAACTGAGAAAAAAAGGGAGAAAAAGTAAACGTATAGTGGAAAATCAAGCAAAACACATGACAAAGAAAATGTGACCGCAATTCTCTTGTTCTTTGTTTTCAAGCCTCCTTAGGACATTCTACATTCTTACTATTCATATTCATTCATATTACATATTCATTCTTACTTTCATTCATATTTGGGTAATGTCCATAACCCTGGAGAACAGTGTCCTGAAATGCACACTTTTTCCCCACAAAAATCAGTAAAGCATAAGGAGCTCTCCAGATAATCTAATATGACATGGTCTGATCTCAAAAGCCACAAAAGAATAACAGCAATTTTGGCTAAATTGAGTTAACAGAGGCTGTAAGAACAGCCAACAAAATATTTAAGGTAAACCTGAAATTAAATGGTGGGATACCATTTTGCAGTTTGTTTTTAGAATACGGATATACAGGATCAATTAAAGTAATGACTCTGTCTCTGAAGCAAGATTCTAAAAAGGGCATTTATTTTATGAATTAAAAAGCAGAACTAAATCACATTAACTGGGACATACTTTTCACTACTGGCCAATGGCCATATGTGAATTCAACTGATAACATATTAATATTCTTTCCAAGTAACTTCATCGGAATACATCTTTATAACTCTGCAGAAGGAATCAAAGACTATATATATATATATATATATATGGAAAGTTTCACTCCAACATCCAAACAGTGGAGTCTGCACTTAAAAGACTATAAGGATTCCTGAATATGAAATTTCAATTTGTCTACCAATTAATCCAATTCTCTTTTTAAATGCAGGCTCTGCCCTTAAAAAGAAAGCACAGCTACTTTTTCTCCTAAGAATGTCACTACTTTTTATCAACAGCATATTGTCATTTTTGTACTGCAAAGGCTCAGAACATTTTAAATGTCCCCTACAACACAAACAAGCCAAAGAGGGAGTGTGAATGTGTAGATAAATTGATGGCCAGTTTGTACCCAAAACAAATCACTCAGAAAATGATTTGAAGAAAAAGCAATTTAGTTAAAATCTCAAAAGCCTGGGATTAAGGTATAAAAGGGCAGGGAAATAAAGGAACTAGAGCAGTAGAGTTAACAGCCCGTGTGAATAAACTTAGCACAGACCTACTGGATTTCTCTCACTGAATCCTCAGTTTGCTAGAGGATGCTCTTGAATCATCTGTAGGTCTGATCATTAAGCCACAGACTCAAAATATTTAATGAGGATTTTCCTCAAATAGCTGTGTCTTTAATGAACTGAGAAATTATGGTAGTCTTTTCAGATCTTCAACTATTTTCTGTATTTTTCTGAGATACAAGTCACATGTGCAAGCAATATCTAATTATAAAAATATACACAAAGCAGCTACCAACATATATGTATGATAATATCAATCAGGAATTACTTAATATGAAATTAACATACAAAATGCAAGGCAAGTAGGTGCAGAAAATTGCATGCTCACTTGCATGTGAAGATAATGTAAACATCATGAGGGGAGATGACTGTGCTTGTCTTTATTCCCTTTCTAATATTCTTTAGCCTCCAATACAACAGAGCAGGCACTGAATAAACATTTACTGAATGAATAAATAAGTTTTAAAAAATGCTGCAAATGAGGAAATCACAATTGCCATGGTTGTTAGTTGAACTATCTGTGTCTTGCCATTTGCCATATCTCTCTCTGCCACTGCTTTCTGGTAATGCTAGGAAATGAAATACCATACCCCACTCACATGGCTACTCTACAGATTACCTATTACAATAATCCCTCTGCTAGTCCTGTATTTTACTGAGCAGAACTATCCATTAATTTTCATTCATCTGGGAAACAATAATTCTTGTTGAAAATTTACAACTTCTAGGTCCTTAGCTTTTAATCAACAAAGTTTACTTTGTGTTCAATACTCCTTAAGTGTGATTTAATTTTTTAATTGATTAACTTTATCCAAAAACCAAAATGAACAAAAACTACCATTATTCAAACATGTTGAATGACGATGTTCATGTGTACATTAATCATTGTGAAATTTCACATAAGATAAAGTGGTAGAAAACAAGGCATGGGAATTTAGTAAGTATATTGCCATTAATTCAGAACAAAGAAGGAAAAGAAAAGGATTACCCCTAAATACAACTATGGCATTTAGAGGTCTCTGTCCATTAGTTTCTTCCAGAAATAACAGGCAACACAAACATTATTTAAACAAAGCAGTCAAATAGTTAACATTTTAATCAGTTATATATTATTAGCACCATATTAATACTTTGGCAGCTAGACATGAGAAGAAATCCTCCCTTAATTTTCTATCAGCAAACACTTTTTTCCAATGTGTTCCCTAATATACTTCAAAATAATAGCAAACCTAATTCAACAGTACATTAAAAGGATCATTCACCACAATCAAGTGGATTTACTCCAGGAATGTAATGATTCAACATTTGCAAATCAATCATCATGATATATACCACATTAACAAAATGATAAAAATCATATGGCCATCTTAACAGATGCAGAAAAAGCACTTGATGTAATTCAACATCCATTTATGATAAAAACTCTGAACAAAGTGTGTATAGAAATAACATATATCAGTATAATAAAGGTTATATATGATAAGCCCACAGCTAACATCATACTCATTGGTGAAAAGCTGACAAGAAAGCTTTGTCTCTAAGATTAGGAACAAGACACGGATGCCCACTATCTCCATTTTTATTGAACATAGAAGTCCTACCAGAACAACTAGGCGAGAAAAAGAAAACACATCCAAACTTTAAAGGAAGAAGTAAAACTGTAACCATTTGACTACTTGCAGATGACAAGATTTTATATGCAGAAAATCCTAAAGACTCCATCATAAAACTATTAGAACTAATAAGAAAATTCAGTAAAGCTGCAGAGTATAAAACCAACATACAAAAATCTGTTGTGTTGTTATAAACTAACAACAAACTATAGAAAGAGAAACTAAGAAAACAATCCCATTTACAACTGCATCAAAAGAATGAAGTACTTAGGAATAAAGGTAACCAAGGAGGTGAAAGACCTGTATACCTATACAATGAAAACTGTAAGACACTGATGAAAGACATTGAAGATGACACAAATAAATGGAAAGATATTCAGTGCTCATAGATTTGAAGAATTAATAATTAAAATGGCCATACTATCCCAAGCAATCTACATATTCATGCAATCTCCATCAAAATACCAATGGCATTTTTCATAGAACTAGAACAAAGAATCCTAAAATTTGTATGGAACCACTACAGACCCTGAATAGCCAAAGAAACTTTGAGAAAAAGAACAAAGTTGGAGTCATCATGCTCCCTGATTTCAAACTATATTATAAAGCTATGGTAATCAAATCCATACAGTGGTGGCATTAAAAATAAAGACACAAATCAATGGAACATAACAGAGATCACAGAAATAATTCCATGTATTTATGGTCAACTAATCTAGACAAAGGAATCAAGAATATACAATTTGGATTTTGTTTTAAGGCTTATGTATTCAATGCCTAATGAAGCCTGGTCATGGCAGACACTCATCTCCAGCAACCCTCATTTCAACTCCACTTGACATTAGCCTCCTACACCCACAGCCTCACCCCAAAAGTTGTCTTGAGAACTGCTGTACCTTTAAAATCTCAGAAGCTAATCTGGCCACAACCTTCCATCTTTCTGGTTCTCCCAAACCTTCATTCCTACCACACCTTCTCTAAAATTCAAAGGAAACATTACTCTCACAGTTGATAAACTCCTTCCTCACATCATTTGCTAATGGAGGAGGCAGAAAATAATAAAGCAAGTAACTATGAGTTTAGAACTCTGAATGTGCTGTAAGGTAAACAGAGTATATCAAGATAGAGTTATGGAGAAGCTAATTTACACAGTGTGTTCAGAGGAGAACTGAGGAGTGACATCTAAGGTAAGACAGGAAGGAGTAGAAGGAACCAACTTTGGGAAGAACAGGGAATAGGGTGTTCCAGGCAGAGGGAATAGCATATACAAAGGCTTGTAGATGAGAAAGATCCTGACTTCATCTAGCAACAGAAAGACAGCCAGTGTGGCTGGAACACTGTGGTTAAAGGACAGAATAGAAGGAAAGGAGGTCAGCCAGGTGGCAGGGGCTATGCTGCATAAGGCTTTGTGAGCTATGATAAGGAGTTTGGAACTTACACAAATTGTAATAGGACCTCACTGAAATGTTTTGAGCAGGAGGGTAACATGGTCAAGTGTGTGTCGTCAAGAGATGACAATGACTGTGGCATGCAGAAGTGATGCCAGAGGCAGAATGGGCATGGGGGCAACTATAGGGGAGCTTCTGACACTTTGTCTAGTAGGGAGCCAGGCACATGGTAAACATCCCAAAAACAGATGACAGAATTAATGAAAATAAGCCAGCCACTTTAGAAGGCAGAAGTGGCAGTCACAAATTAGTCTCAGAATGAGTAGTCTGGCAATCTGTTTGAGACTATAGAGAATCTATGTCAGAACATTAGTCATAGACCCTGAATATCTGGATCACTGGAAAGCATTCTATGGTTGACTATGCCTTCTGAAAATTTTGAGTGAAGCTTTATAGGCTTTCCATATTCCAAAGCAGCATAACAGAACAGGGATGTTATTTATGCAGAAAGGATTAAATCACTCTGCATAAACTGTTCAAGTTTAATAAGAGTCTTTTGTTTGTTTATTTTACGTCTAGCCAAGTGTGTGTGTGCATGTGGGTGCTATGTATGTATTCAGTGATGCTGAAGGCTGATGGTCAATCAAGAAAAACCCATGCTGAAATTATTCAGAGCTGGGAAGTGAGCCAGTTTGCAATCACTATAGGAAACTGCTTGAGCTGAGTTCCTTGTCGCCACTCTGGTAATGAGCATTCCTCAAAAGATGCCACTTTGCATAGTTGAGTCCTCTCTGATGCAAAAGATGTCACTCATGAAATCAGGCTGAATTGTTTTTAAAAGGAGTGTCAATAAAATTAAGCTCAGCCAATTCACTGATTACAAGAACAATAAAAATAAATGGTGTCCCTTATACTGTAAAAAGTCTTTCAGAAATACGTGGAGGTATGTACACTTTGAGAGTTTTCACTCTGAATCTGATCTTCACTGCATTTCTTTTTTCATTTGTTTTTCGTGGAATTATAAGAAGGGAAGTGGGGTGTGAAAAACGCATCAATTCCTAGTAGGAATTTTTCCTCTGAAATAATAAGGAAAATAAAGATTTTTTTTGGAGTAAAGTGGAGCTATACAAAAATACAAATTATTTTTAAAAGCAAAATGGATAGATTATTTAGCATATAAATTCTCTTGCTTTGCAAATGTCTTCATGGAACAATGAAACTCTAGGCATAGTAATAGCAATTTATTACTTCTGGTTCCTATGGAAACATGCATTCAACTTACTAAGGCCAATCAATATGGACACAAGTGCAAGGCAAATACTGTTAGAAGAAATCATATAATTCATATCTCTAGTAAAACAGCTCTGAAATACCAGAAATAATAGCCAAAAAGGACCCACAGGTCATTGTGGAATATTTTCTGAAGTTACTAGCCACTAGTACAATTATGAAAACAAAAGCAAAAATGTAATCCTACATTTCAGAATCCCACACTTGGAATCTGCCATGTGCAAACAAACATCACACCTAGAAATAAAGGGTGAGAAAAGATGAGACCAAACTCTTACTTAAAAAAGGAGAGGCGAGGAGAGGGGAAAGAGAGGAGAGGACAGGAAGGTAGGAAGAAAAGAGGAGAGACAGAAAGTCAGGAAGGGAGGGAGGGAAGCAAAAGGAAGGGTGGAAGAAATGTTGGTTTACATATGATGAACTTGCATTGTTCAATAAATCTCAGTATTTAAATATATCAGGGATTTAAACATATCAGTAAAAATCTCAGGTAATATAAATAAGAGTACATAGAAAACTTTCTTACAAAGGTATTAGTTTTGTACAACTTCTGACCTCAAGAGAGAGAATTCGATAAAAGTATAAATATGTTATAATCAGTCAGCAAATGTTTTTAGGACTCTACTATGTGCTAAGCACTACACTAAGGTTTATAAAGCAAAACACTGAATTTTAATTCATTTTGTGCTTTTCTGTTTTACTATGCACTAAGATAATCATCAGGGAACATAAAATAGGTAAGATACCACTCCAGCAAAACAGAAATTGTTTGCAATATAATTTTTGGGCAACACATGCTACTCAACTGGCATTATAAGGTAAGATGAAAAAATGGGCCAAATGAACAGTATAGACATGAATGCTAAGAATTTTCATAAGAGAGAGGTAACTTAGGCTTAGCTGGTAAGAAAAGTTTTCACAAAGGAGATGAGAACTGACTTGAGGCTTGAAGAATGAATGGCGAGAAATGCAACAGGGAATACAGCTGACAAAGTTGACTGGGCAGGAGTGTACAAGGCTGGCTTGGGCTCTGAAAGACTGGAGAGTTTAACCTTGAGAGGAATGGAAATAATGATGGAAACTTACTATGCTGATGGACAGTGTCTGTAATGGGGTATGTGGTGGGGACTTGACAATACGAAGGAATGTAGTAACCACAATGTTGCTCATGTGAAACCTGAGTATAAGATTCTAATGATACCTTAATAAAAAGAAAAAAAATAATGATGGAGAGGTAGGCTGGGGCCAGAAAGAGAAATATCCTTTACGGGTAAGGGCTTTTACTTTGGAGTGATGGATAGGCTTTGGAACTAGCCAGAGGTAGTAGATCACAATACTGTGAGGGCTATGTTATGTATATTTCACCTCAATTAATTTTTTAATGTTGATGATGATGATGAAAATCACTATCATTGTTAATGGCAAAATACTGGAAATATCTAAACATCCAACCAGGTAGAGATTGGATGTTGGAAATCTGTATGATAATGCTGGAGAGTCCATATGATTAAAAACACTGTTTATTTTCTAAATATATTACAGGAGAGTATTTAATAACATAGAAATAGGCTAATGATATATTATGTAAAAAACCAGATCCCATATCAAATCTCTATAAAACTCCAAAATGTTAACAGTGTTATCTCTGACTGTTAGGATCGTGAGTGACTTAAATTTACCTTTTCCTCTTTATTTTTCATAACAAACATCTAAAAAAGTTATTTTAAGGCAATTTTTATTAGAAATGCTTTTCATGTAAGATACAGAATTTTATCAGAATAGACTCATTGCAAATACAGAGTTTAGCAAGATGATTCATGATCTCTTTCTAGGTAGAGCCAGGCATAAAATAAAATATTTGCACACAATATGCTACTTTTAGGATCTTATAACAGTTGCTGAAATTCAGATGAGCTTTAGGTAAATATCTTAGTCCATAGCAAATGTAAATTTTCAGTGATTTCTTTCTTTTTTTAATCTCTTTATATCCTTAACTATGCCTCAGAGTAACAGGATGAAAACCAGCCTATTTCTACATAGTTTTTCTTTATAAAAATCCTATCAAATAATACCAGGTAGTCCATGGTCTTCCTCCTTTTCCTTTGGCCTACAATACTTGCTTTTTCTTGAAGTATTGCCACACAGAGAGAGCTCTTTCTCTCTAAATACGAAGTTCACTATGATTGTTCACTTCCTCATTTCCTCTTTTCCTCATTCTGAATGACTCTCCTTGAATATGGTTAACTCATGTCACTACAAACTCCAGGTCCTTTCCACTTCTTATTATTACCGAGGTGAGGTAAAAATAAAGGCAATCAGGTAAAACCTTAGTTCAGATTTCCTCCATATTACATGAAATTCACCAAACAAATGCCCAGATTAGATTTCACAGTTAGATGAGCAAAAACACACACCTCTTCAGCTAGAGCCCTATTCCTCATGCATTCATAGATGCCAAAATCAGAACCTACAGTTTGGGAGCCGCACACAGTTGCATCTTGTTTTCAGTTTTTGTTTGCAAACTGTCAGTAAGATCAGAATAAATTGCATGATATGCAGTCCAATATGTATATTCTTGAGCACATCTCAATGTATCCACCAAAAAATATTCATAGCTGCAGGTGTACAAAAAAAAAGATAGAATTATGGCTTGATTTGCCTTGATAAGCATGGCAATTTTCTGTACACTTTTCATAAAGTGCTAATCAATTTCAGCTCAAAATAGATTGAAACACCCAACAGATTGCTGCCATAGTCCACAAATGTTTGTCATTCGTAGGCTGTGGCAATAATGTGAATTCTATGGAATAAAACTGGAAGTGAACTATACCTTGTAAAAACCCCTTTCATTTGCCTTAATAACCCCTGAAAAAATGCTAAGAATTATTTTGAAATCACATAAGTTTAAATTTCCATTTCTTTCTTGTTACATTCAAGTATTGCTTGTGACATAGTATATCTGTTGTGTGGTTATAGAATTACACTTAGAATTCAGTGTAATGATGATATTTAAGAATCAGATTATTATATCCATATTGTTTAATATTTCTCTAAAATATAATTACAGGTACCACATACAACTTGGAATTGAATCATCACAGACTTCTGCAATAAATTACTCTTTGTTTATATCTTTATTAAATGTAGTAATAATTTCTTTTAAATTTTTTATCAATATTCTAGTCCTTGCATTAAGGTTATTTCACAAACACTTAGAGATGCTAATATTATATTAATGTACCTTTTTGAGTAGCAGTGCTCCTACCATATGAATCACTCATCTGCCTGGGATGTTTTGCCAAATGCAAGTGCCAAAACTTGGCTGAGGGCTGTTGTACTACAACGAAGCCTCTGCTCAAAACTGAGCATGCACTTTCCCTTTTGTTAAGTGTGAGAAACAATTGGTAGTGACATTTAGATCTGGGTACGGTATGTTCTTCATGTAAAGTGAGAAATTAAATGAGAATAGATAACTTCAAATTTTCACACCTTCTTCTCCGAAACTACAAAAGTGATAATATAATTTTGGGGGGATAAAAGCTACATAATTTGCCTGTGGAGAAAAGAGTACTTAAAAGTTGTGACTTTAAGCAACTTCTGTGATCACCATCTGCCAAAAAATTTATTGCCAGAATTAGAGGCAGTACAATGTAATAGACACAGGCCATATAGTCAGTCACAAAGGCTGAGTTCTCATGTTGACAAGTCCATTAAATATGTGACTTTGAACAGGGGACTTGTCCTTGCTGTGTCACAGTTTCCTCAGCTATAAAAGGGGATAATGAGAGTACCTCAGGATTAAATTAGATAATACATGCAAGCTTCTAAGCAAGGTAGGTTCTACTCTGTTCTCGTAAATGTTAGCTACTTTTATCAGCACATCAACACCACAAGCATCATTGTTCGACAGAGCAGTTCTAGTATGTCTGCTGTCTGAGCATCAGTGTAAGTGCTCTTACCTGCTTTACATGAATTGATTGCCAAGTGTTTGTTTCTAGGTCTGGATCCTCATGGGTCTCATATATGAACCTGTTTTCCAAAGGATATAACATATTTGGAAATCAAGTCAGCTCTGCATGAGACAGTAAACTTCTTGGCCCAAAATACCATCTATTAATCCAGTTAAAATAAGGATGAGCTATGTGAAAGATATGAAACACACTGGGTTCTTGACTCTCCTGCACAAATCGAAAATTGTCATCTTTTGCTTATTCCAGACCTAATGTAACAATAGCTGCATTTGTTATTAAGCTGCTCCCATGAGGTTATTCTTCTCACTCAGTCTCATCTCTGGAGTTTAGCTGAACAGTAACCTCTACTTAGCCATTAGATTTTCAGGAGCCACTGAGGGAAAAGTTCACACATTCTGACCTTGAAAAATTAAATATGATGTTTCAGAAGAGGAAATTCATTTCATTTACCCAATGAAGAAACAAAACACACCATTTAAGAAAAACTTACAAATGTACTTAAAATGTAGCCACATACAATTTAAATCTTCTTAAATAATTACTACAGTCAAAAAGAAAATGACTGACTGCTCTGACTCAAAAACCATTTACAATCTCCACACCAAGTATCCTATTCTTTCTTCCCCTTTGGAAAGTTTCTTGATGTACAGAAGCAGTCAAGACACAAACATATTCAAGTGAATTCAGGCTACTAAAATACATATATGTATTTAGATGTTGTTTTCCTGAAATCACATAGAGTCATTTGCTGTTTTCCCCTTGACAGTCCATTAGATTTACGTATTTGTGTTTTTCTTCAAAACGCCAAAACATCAGCTCAAAAAGCTTTGTGAGGTAAATTTCACCTTATAGATAAAGGTTGGTTGCAAATATTGCCTTAAGAATAAATTTGATGTTGCCTACACTAATTTTATAATTATAGGCACTTCCCCAAGGACAAACTTTTGGAATTTTAGCTAGATATTAAGTTAAAATAAGATTTCACAAGAGATTACTGATACAGAAAAACAGCTACCATTTTGCAGAGAGCAAAACAAGATCATGACATGTACAAAAATGCTTTGTACATAACAGATATCCAACATGTATCTGGTAAATTGATTTGAGTAAATGACCTTCATGGGCAAAGGATATTTTAGATATTTGTTTTAAAAAGTGTCTGAACATTTCATTTAAGATGGCTGCTGGCCATTTTTTCATCAGTAATCTACACAAGTAGGGGTGCACCCATCCCAGAAATGGGGAAGGAAAACCACTGTAAAGAGAGAGAAAATATATTCCTAGTAAATAATTTCATAGTTATTCTTTATTAAATGTTTATTTTACCATGTAAATTTTATTATAACATACATATACAGCATATACTTGATATGGAATACGCAATCAAATTGTTTTTACCAATGCTGTGTGTTCAAAAGACTTAGAAAATTATAAAAAAATGGAAAACTTCATTCACAGATCAAATTCATGCAGTCATTTTATATGTTACTAAGATTTATTTGCTAGAGTTTTACCTAACAATTTCATCAAACGTGACTGTTGTGTATGTATTAATATATATTTTCATTGCTCAGTAGTGCGTGGTAAAAGCTGGCTGCTTTATGTAAGCAGACTTTATTTTTGAACAAGCA
The DNA here is from genome assembly GCF_030020395.1 of Manis pentadactyla. NCBI lineage: Eukaryota > Metazoa > Chordata > Mammalia > Pholidota > Manidae > Manis > Manis pentadactyla. Next base: position 68,956,208 of record NC_080029.1, on the reverse strand, counting down.
GACTGCTTTGTAATCTCACACATTTCAGCTCTGAATTTTAGCTAATGTTCATAGAAAAGAAAAAGGAAAATCCAATGATGAATACAATAAGCATATTAGGTCTTTGTAACTATAAAGATTTTACCCTGAAAGATGTGGTACACTTATCTCAGACAAAATTCTGAACTTTCCTATGCCTCAGTTTTTACATCAATAAAATGTAGATAATGCCTCAGAGATGGATTTTTAAAAAATTGGGTGGGTAGGTGGTGGTGTTGGGGGAGTATACTAAAGCCAGTATGGTAGGAAGTAGTATCATTATTAAGGTCCAGGAACCATATATAATTACCGCAAATAACAAGTGTTTGTAATAATGTGGAGAAACTGGAACTCTGACATATTGCTGGTGGGTATTTAAAATGTTGCAGCTACTGTAAAAAATGGTTTGGTGATTCCTGTTTTCTTAAAACGTTAAACATAGAACTACCTACCACATGACCCAGCAATTCCACTTCTAGGTATATACTCAAAAGACAGATTCTTAAATAGGTACTTGTTCATAGCAGTATTGTTCACAAGATCCAAAAGGTAGAAATAACCCAAGTGTCCATAGATGAATATATAAACAAACCGTGGTACATACACATAATGGAATATTATTCGGCCATAAAAATGAATGTTCTGATACATACTATAACACAGATAAACCTTTAAAATATTGTGCTAAGTGAAATGACAGGGTGCAAAAGGACAAATATTGTACAATTCCATTAATATGAAATATCTAAGAAAGGCATAAAGAAAATTAGAAGTTACCAAAGGGTAGCAGGAGGAGGGAAAGCACAGTTACATCTAATGAGCACAGAGTTTCTCATTGGAGTGATGAAAAAGTTCTGGAACTAGATAGTGGTGTTGGTTGCACATCATGAATGTACTTAATTGTACTCTCAAAAATTATTAAAGTAGTAAATTGATGTTATGTGTATTATACCACAAAAATTTTAATAAATATAAAATTATATTATTATATTCTCTTCAGTCTAATTAGTGCTACTCCTCTCTCCATCTTTTTATAGTGAAAATTTTTGCAAGGGCTTTCTTTACCCACAGCCACCACTTCTCATCTCCAACCTGGCCCAGACCTGACACAGTTTCTGAACTGCCTCCCACCAAGCACACAGCCTAGCACTTCATTGCCAAATCCCCCCTGAAATGCCCACTGAAATGCCCACTGACTATCGCTTCCAAAACACTCCACTCCCTTGGTTTCTTGAAATGGCATTAGGTTTTCCTCCTTCCTCTTTGACCCCACTCTTGCTCAGTTTTGTTGTATTTGTTATTTGTTTTGGTTTTTGTTGGTTTGCTCTGGTTAGATTTGGTAATGAGCTATTATCATCTTTAAATTCTTTATTTTCTTCCCTTGGGCTCCATATTTTGGACCTCTTTTGGTCCCATATGATGGACTTCCACCGGACTTATCCACTCCTCTCCCTGCCAAGACGTCAGTAAAAATGCATGTGTTTTCCCAAAACCTCTTCTTTTCAGTCCTTATCTTGGTGAACGGCTCCATCATTGACTCAGCAGTCCAAGTTATAATGTCATCATTTACTTTTCCATCCACACAAACACACACATAAGTGCCCAGACACAAACTCACATATTCTTAAATGTCGTTGAGTCTAACTTGTTAATAGCTCTGGAATTCATTCACTCCTCTCTATGCCCATGACCAAAGTCAGGCATTGCTCCCACTGGACTGCTGCTTTATTAGTGATGGTCCTGCTACTTGTTCCATTCCAATCTCTTCTCTCCATACTATTCTCCTCTATAAAAATCTTGCATGGTCTCTCCCTGCCACTGGAATCATGTTACAAGGTGGAGTATATCTTCATTATAAAACCTCCTCTGACTTATGGTGTCTCTTCTCTCCCCCACCCCCAAACTCAACACTCTAAGCATAGTAAACCACCCTGAGTTACTGACCACCTTCTCTGAGCCCCACAGGCAGGCCACCACACCTACACATAGGAGAATGAAAAAGAAACCATGGACTGGCTGTACAACAGGCATAAAGGACAATCCTAGGAAAACTAGAACAGAAGATCTACTTACAGCCCTCCATACTCATTGTTCCCTCCATTTGCTTCTCCAACCATTTCATTGAATTAATGTCCATCTCTCATTGAACTAAGGTATTGGTTTTTTCCATAAAGTATTCCCTGAAGTCCCAGAACAGAAACCCTAAAATCCCAGTTCTTCCTACCATTTCCCATTGCACCTTGTAATTTACCCCTTTCATAATCTTCATGGTACTTTATTGTAATTTTGTTTGTTACTCTTTCCCCCCTTACTCCAATTGACTTTGAATTCCTTGAAGACAAGACTTAACTTATTCATCATTATATATGTGGGACCCAGCTCAGTCTCTAACACAACAGTAAGCAGTTAATAAATATTAGAATAAACAATATTTCTGGACTATGAATTAATGACCATTAAAGCATAGGATCTCTGTTAAATACATATTTGGACATGGTGAATTTCAATACTTTAATTAGCTTTTATTAGTATACAAATAATAATTTACTATGTTCAATGTTTTCTACCAAAAATAAGTGAATTAGGACAACTTAGGGGCAAGTGACTTGCCACAGAACCTTAACTATTTTTTTCTTATAAATGTGCATTTGCTCAGTAATTATGTATTATATTATAATTCTATTAATGGCACAAAACCAATCTTGGGTGTTTATGACATAGAAACAATTGTGGCTAAAAATAAACTCCAGTATAAAAGTTGTACTTTCTCTCCAGTTTTTTTTAATGTGGTAAAATACACATAATATAAAATTTACCATCTTAACCATTTTTGACAGTGCAGTTCAGAAGGGTTAAGTATAATCGCATTGTTGTGTATCTCTAGGAATTTTACATCTTACAAAATTGAAATTCTGCACCCATTAAACAACTCCCTGCTTCTCCCTCTCCCCAGCCCCTAGAAATCACCATTCGACTTCCTGTTTCTATGAATTTGACAACTCTAGACACCTCAGATAACTGGAATCATATGGTATTTGTCTTTCTTGTGACTGGCTTATTTAAATGTGGCATAATGGCCTCATGATTCATCCATGTTGCAGCATGTATCAGAATTTCCTTCCTTTTTCAGTTGAACAGTATTTTGTTACATGTATATATACCACAATTTGTGTGTCCGCTCATCCACTGATGGACACTTGGGTTGCTTCTACCTCACGATTACAGTGAAGAATGAGGTATGAACATGGTCTCCAGTTTGTTTTAATAAGAGAAAAAAAGGTATCACAACCTTTAAAAATAAAGAAGTGAAAGTTAACAGAAAAGGTATTTTACCATGTGTATATTTATTGCTTTTTTCTATAGATATTTTTAGATGAAATTTTATCTTTGTGACTCACACTTTCACTAACAGACATATGTTTAACACAATCCAAACATGTCTGTTCTAAAAATGAATATTCATTCACTTTAATGACAAAGTGGCTCTTTTTAGCTACATTTAGAAGGAAGTTACTTTGGGAAAACACTTATTTTCTGATTTCTGGTTATATTTGATTGGCATATCATAAAATACTTTATCTTATACATGAATATATATAAATGACTACTAGTCTTTTGGGGCACCATCTGAGGTTTCTCACCTAAATTTGCACAGTCCAAAGACCCCAAGACTGAGAACAAAGATAAACAAAAATGAAAAAATTGAGAACACAATTCCAATTATGAAACTTCTGCAATCTGTCTTTACTCACTGCTCTCAGATGCATCACTGTCAGCATCTGACCCCGTTAGGTGGTTGATAAGAGGATTTTGAAGGCCAGCAGATTTTATTTTTAACCTCTCCATATGGGTGACCTTATAGTTTCAATGTGAATATCATCTGCAGGGATAATCATCAAATGGCAACTCCTACCCTAAAATGTTTTGGGTAATTTTGCCAACTCAAAAGTGATGTTCAGTTAAAGAACAATATGCATGGTGTAATCATCTTCTTACTTAAAAGTTTATACATAAGTACATTTAAAAGGTCTATAGGGCTACAAACAAAAATGTGAAGAGCAATTTACTGAGATTAGGATTAAAAGAATTTTTACAAAGTGTATATACACTGTTCTGGTTGTATAATGAACAAAACTTTTAAAAGTTTACTTTTGCAGCTAAGATTTTCAACCAGGTAACTTCTTTTTTTATGTGAAACATATAACAAATAGTGTCTTAAATGTAAAACTGTACAGAGAATTAGACCATAAAAAACAAATATACATTGATGCATTAATATTTCAAGTCTAATATTAGCAATACCAATGACCACTTAATTTGGCATTTTGTTATTACATTGTTAAAAATTAAAAGAATTACAAATCATTTGGTCTATAATTTATGCTCCACAATTTTATATCCTCATGAACCTTGAAGGACAGCAAAGATGATTTTTCATACATGAAAATTTTGCATGTAAGAATATATAATTATAATTTTATAATTATAAATTAAATAGTTTGTGTGTATATATATATGTATATATATATATATAGTTTTGGAGGGTGGGGGTAGAGAATGGAGCAAGCATAGAATTCTTCCCTCATAAGTGGACAAAAAAAAAAAAGGCATTCCACAAAGAAGATGAGTAAATTAAGGCCTGAGAATGAGTAACAGTTTGCCTGGTGTTGAGCCTGGGGTTTGCTCAGGTCAAGTGACAAGTCTCTAGGCAGTAGAAACAAGCAGGGCAAAGGCACAGAAACCAGCAAAAATTGTTTAAAATACTTTTTTTGTAGACTCTAATCCTCAGTCCTAAAAAAATGAAATGTATGGTTTGATTTATTTCTGAGATGAGCTTTCAGTGAGCGCTATTATTCAGTAAGGTAAAACAGAGTAACTGTTGACATTTATGATCTCTTATTCATCCAAGAGAACCCCATGTTTTTTGGACTAAGCTGGGTCTTTCTTCACATCCCTTTATAAATCCCCATTTATTCAGGACTTAGGAACACCACCATATACCAAGTATAGGACCAAAAGGCGACTTCAGATATTTATCCAGGGCAGTTTGTAGAAACAATTATAACTTAAAAAAAGCCTCAGTTTCTGACACAACTTAAATAAGAACAGCATTTAGCGGGCTTAAGGGGAATTCCCCATTCCCTAAGGAGAGGAGCTTAAATCAAAATACTTTTTTCTGATACAATGGTTGGAACATGTTTACAGAATGCCTAAACTATGAGAAAATACTCTCTGATGTCCATACAAAGCCCTTCAGGCAACAGTGCATGTGGCTGGCAGGAACTTCAGAACAAGTAATAAAGGAAAGGAGAGGAAGAGACTTGCTCCCACTCTGACACCGTCTTGTACCGGGAAAGCTTGCAGTAAATTCTAGCCGCTGGCAAACACTGTTATTCATTAATATTCTAAAAATCAATGGAATTTGAGGGTGTACCTGGCGTGTTTAACAGTTCAAATTGCTTCTGTGCCCTAGCATTCCTTTAATGCTTGGCAGTAGCTGCCAAAATTGAGAAGATATGAAACTAGAACATAAAGCATTTCTATTATCTCTAGGTGTACATACATTCAGACCCAGGTAGAACACGGAAAGATCTCAGATGAAAGTTGACTGTAACTGCTTCTCTTTCTTTTCCTCTCTTCCCCAACAACAACAACAAAAAACAAAACGAAAACACGAAATCATAGTTCCACTAAATTGAAGGCAATGTTTTCTATGATAGAGGAATCTGGATGAAGAGCTGCTGGTGTAATCAAAGGAACAAGTTCATTTTGAAAATAGTATTTGGGAGAGAGTTCCTGAAAGCACTTCCACCTTACAGTGATGGAAGTCACTCTGTGCCTAGCACCATCTGCTGACACCCTTCCAGCCAATTCTCTTAATAAACCACACAAGGTGGGCAATGGAAGGCAGTCGGCAGGATGTAATAACCACACCCACATGTGCACTCAATGGGACAGTCTTTAGCTTATTCTATAGCTGTTTTGGAACAGAACAAAAGATGGATTAAGCAGTTAAGTACATTTGCTTGTTATCCCATGTCATTAATTTATCACAGAATTAATCATCCGGATTGGTATGTGATGATAAAGGAAAAATATGAATTGTAGTTATTCTTCCTCTTCTGTCATTGTAACATGAATGACTGACATTCAACATTAAGCAGTTTTCTGGAAAGGAACTTGTGCACCTCTCAATGGCACATCCGGTAGCTGCAGATGGTGAGGATTAGCATGATTTTCCCAGCAACAATACACCAAAAGCATAACTCAAAATAAGACTTATGCCTGATGTCAATGGTTTGTTTCTTGCCAATGTTAACATAAAATCTTATAGAGACAGTTCTAATGCTTACTATCAGCTCAAACTACAAGGAAAGCTCAGGATGTACTCCTAACTGCCCTGTGGGTAGACATAAGTTAACTTCTGTGGCAGCCTACTGGCAGTGTTGCTCTCCCTTTCTGTTGCACAAAGATGTCAGATCTCCTACTAGGGGTGCAACAGGTACATAATGGGGAGTCAACACACTGCAAGCTCTCTATGTTGCATGAAGATTTGATCTTTTTTATACCTGTATGTGTATGCATTTAATATGTCTATATTAATGAAGCAGGAGAAGCAATATTTCTTTCAAATATGCATCAATAAGCTATCTGTTCTGTGAGGCCAAGAATACAATGGACAAACTGAGCACCTGATCTATAGACAGAACAACACTAGGCTCCTTGACAGATATAAAACTATGTAAGGTCTATTAGAGCCTTTCCTCAAAGACTGTAAAGTGAAAAAGATAGAAAAGCTCAAATTACTAATATACAATATAACATCTTAAGTGACATGAGCCCCACTCATCAAGACTTGAGGCAATGTATAAATACCATATGAGTGGAAAAACATCACAATGCAAGAAAGGCTACAGAAAGACGCATCAAGTTTTACACGGAATAGGCTGAAAAGGCATCTCATGAAGAGAGAGACAATACCCTAGAGACCTGGAGTACATGCTGTATTTCGGTAAACAAATATGTTAAAGAGAAGGAAAAAAATTCAGACCTAAATAGTTTCATTCAACACTAAAAGGATAGCAAATCACAAGGGGAATTTGAGAAATCTGTGACATCCGTACTGACCAACAAGGTTGGCATAAGTAATGGGAATAAAACTCCATATTGTGATGAAATGGCAAAAAGGAAAGGAGTGATGGAAAGAGAAGGCACTGACACAAATCACAGACTCAGCTCCTAGGTAATGCATAGTTCATTATTATTACCATACTTAATTATTTATAGTTCACCTAGTTCCAAAATTCCCAGTATTTACTGATATATACTCAACCATGTTTCTAAAATGACTTTTAAAAGTTCACAAAAAATCATTCAACTTATAAAGTGAAAATAACTTAAGTAAAGCTGAGCATGGCCAGCCCTATATTATACTGAAATCAGATGCTTATGTGATTGAAAAAGCAGTGATAGCGACCTAAACTTCCAAAACATCTATTCTCCTGTCCCCTGAACTATTGTGTGCAAACGCCTCACAAGTGTTCCAAGTCTGGGCTCTCCTCAGATTAAAAGTACTAAAATTAGGTCCTTGAGCTCTTGATGCTATTTCTTAAACTCATTTGAATCTTAATGCAATTTATAAGTATAAATACTGCTAGCCTAAAATGATTGAAATATGATTTTAAAAACAGAAATGTTTCAGATCTAAGTAAAATGACTATTCCAAACCAAAATTTTTATTAGAATTTGTAGTTGCAATGATCACTGCCAGAGTTTCTTCTGGTAACATACTAAGACCTGCTCATATTAGAGATAAAAAAAGTTTCCACTTACATGAAAAAGATCTATATGAAACAACAGGTAATATTACTTGATAAAGAAACACTGGTAGATTTTTCTAGAAATACTATTGTTCACATCTTAAACCTTTTTTATGAAGTTTTGACCAATGCCATGGACATAAAAAAAGGAATGAAAGAGTTACATATTGAACGGTGAAATGACAGTACCATTATTTGCAGTATTATTGTACCTCTAAATAGAGAGAGAAGCAACTGACAACTACTATGTAAGTGGGTATTTTCTTTGCAAAAAAAAGTAGATAAGAAAGTATAATTTTTTCCATCTTCCTACTAATTATTAGCTAAGTGATCATAAATTATTTCACCTCAATTTCCTCATCTGTAAATACAGGCAAGTATCTCAAATATATATTATGTTGTTTTCTTAAAAAAAAAAAAACTGTTGGGAAAACCAGACAAGTCAACATATCTAAGTAGGTTCAGTTATGAATAAATTCAGGTAAATCAAAGTAGGATTATCAAAATGGGAAAAGCTGTCACTTAAAGACTATGGGCTACTAAATGACAATTCCAGCCTTTATAAACGCCTTTTTAGCATTTAGAAAATAATGGAATCAAGGTTGCTATAAAATGGTTTCTTATCTAGCTTAGTCTAAAAATCCCTCAGAGGTCGGTTCATTCAACCAACAAGAACATACAGAGCATATATTCAAAGGCAGACACTATTCTAGTCTCTGGTAATACAGAAGGAAGCAAAAAAATGTTCTTGTAGAGCGGAGAGGCCAATAAAGAAGACAGACATCAATTAGAGAATCACACAAGTAAATATAAAATTACACTACTGTAAGACAGTAATGCAGTATTACTAAAAATAAGTAAATAAAAAAGAAATACATAGTAAAAGCCAAAGGTCTATGCTACTGTAGCATAAAATAACTAAGCTAATTTCACTATAAAAACTGCTCACTTTGGAGTTGAAATCATATGACACAGTCATACCCCGAAATTATTACCAGAAGCACAAAAGTATACCCTATGCTACAAACTGAGAATTTTGGCAATAACAACTGGTAATACTCCAGGCATTTAAGCCAATCTAATCTGAAGAAGCTCACGGATACATTTCAATCCTATGCATTCTTCTGGGCTCTTCAAGAGAGAAACTTTAGGACAAATGTTAGCCCTGGAAATATAAGAAACCACTGAAGCTAAAAATCTTTCCTTGGTAATTCTCTAAAAAGGTTTGCAAATAATTTGTGTCATTTTCTCTAACAGAGGAATTTCTTAAATCCCTGGGTGATTATATTATTGATACTGCCATAATAGCCTTTTAATACTTTTGCCAATATTTTATCAAATGCATTTCTTTCCAGACACCTGTCCATTCTCCTAAGATAAAGCAAAGAGCCACTAGTTTCTGACATGCTCAGATACTTCAAGTGTTTTATTTTTTTCTCACTGTTGAGAACTTTTATGAATTCTCCCAACCTGTTATAAGTAAAAGAATAAATCTCTGGGTGGTATCTTTTGAAAGTAAGAACCCAATCAAATAAAGAATCTCTCTAGATTTTAATTTCTGCCCATAACTTACTATATTTATTCTTGGCCCAAGAGCTAAGCTCCCAAATCCTCAATTCTTCATCTCTGAAGCAAATATGTGGGAGCAATAACAAATGTGGCCCAGGACCTGACATAATAAATGTTACCCAAAAAGAAATATGTCTGTGTATCTGTGTGTATAGATACAGATGATAGACAGATAAAACATAGATAAGAAAATGCCTGACAATGTAAAGAATGAAGGTGAGTTAGGGAGTAACCTTATTAGACAATTCAGACACACTTTAAGGACTTTCACAGCACTGATATAAGCCCCTTGACTCATCTCTTTTTTTTCAATATTTATTATGGTTAAAGGTAAACTATTCCAAATATCTTCCAAGCAAAGGATATTTTCCTATAAAATAACTCTTCCAAGGTAGACATTGCCTAAATAGCGTATGACTGGATGGTAGTACAAACACAGGAAATAATTATACAAAGAAACCAGATTGCTATTTGACATTGCATTCTGTGATAAACAAAGATGTGCAATTTTTTATGAAACTGACTCACTGTTGTGAAATCAGATGCTTTATATGATTAAAAATTGTATCTATCAGCATGGCCACAGTTTCTGTGACAAGTTTTATCTTCATTTCACACAAAGTATTCCTGATTTCAAATAACAAGCAAGAATCCCTACCAAACATTAACCAAATATTTAACAAGTGTGTCCTATAACCCAGGCACTTTTCTAGACACTGAGGACTTATCAAAGAAGAAATGCAGTAATGCACAACATTACTATCAGAAAGCACACTTATGGCAAATGGATGCTAGCAGAACGCCCAAAAGACAGCTATGTAATAAGTTGCAAAGGTAAAATGAGTGGGCAGAAAAACTCCTTTAAAAAAGCATAAATATCATTAGTGTGGTACAGGTACAGGCTGCTCAGACTCAATGGATTTAACAAAACATCCTAGTTAGAGTAATAATCAGAAATGGAAGCAGAGCCACCAAGGATGACAAAACCCTCTGTTCAATTCAGTGACAAGAACGAAAAACTCAAGTGAAATATTTCGTTAAATACCAGTTTTCCTTCTCTCTCTCTCTCTCTCTCTCTCTCTCTCTCTCTCTCTCTCTCTCTCTCTCTCTCCTTCTTTTTCAGTCTGTGGTATCCATACATTGTGCTAATTATACAATTACCGTCCATCCCCTAAAATCATGATGCCTCTTCCCTCCCCATCTTCATAGGCACAAATAAGCTCTCCCCTCAAGGTCTGTCCCAGTGCTTACCTCTTCCATGAAGGCTTCCAAGATCCCTCTAATTAAACAGTACCGCACCCCATCTCTCCAAGACACAGTCTCTCACAATCTGTCTTTACTACTGGGGTAAATTTTTTGTTTGTTTTTTTATTTAAATCTCCTTCTAGATTGTTGTGGGGTTTTTTTGCCATGTATATGGAAAATTTCTAGAGGACACATTACCTCACCCCTTTTTTGGCCCTTACAGAAAACACATTGCCTGAAAAGTATCTAGAGGATATTTATGGAATTAAATTCAGAGACAGTTTATAAGTAGTTAGCTATTTACAAACATATTCATATGTCAGCATACCGAAATAATTCACTCTAAATTTATTTTTTATAAAAACTTCTAAAGGATTTCCTTACTTGTCTCTTAAAGTTCCTAAAAGACTTTCATCAAAAGTTGTAAGGCCCACTGACGCTCACAAATAAATAACTTAACTCATTGCCTTGGTTATTAATAGTAATGACTTCACTTGGCATAAATGAAAAATTATTTAATTTCATCAAACTGCATGTCCTCTTATTATATGGGGGATGTTGTGTCACACACTTCTTACAAGTCACAAATCCTCCAGAAGCTTTTCCTATTCACAGCTCTTCGGCACCTTACTTTCATTTCAACAACCATGTCTATACATACAACCACTCTCTTTCATTTAAAAACACACCCATGTATTGAGTATGTAACACCTTGATAAGTACATAGGAGACAACAGATAATTAAATAATTGTTAATTGGGTTTTCTCTTTTCTTTTAAGGAATCCTTAGTGAGGAGTCACCTTAGCCACCAAATTACTGAGAAAGTTTCTCTTTGTATCAAAAACAATCTTTTATGCCTTTTTCTACTAAATGTGGAATCACTTCTGGCAATCCATGCCAAAAAAAAGTGACAAGAGTGTTAGGCATCATAGCTTTTAAGAGTTTGATTTGCAGTTTCCATGCTGACAGACCTCACAATAAGTCTTACCCAAGAATGACTTAATGCTACAAGGTCTATTACATATATGTCCTGACCTCCTATCCTATATTATTAACTCGTGGGGGGGCTCAAGGCTGAATCTTTTCCTTAGGTGTGCACTGCCTTTAATGTGCTGAGTGCCAGTACTTGAGACATGGACTCACTAGACGTGAGATCACATCAAATGTTATACACTGCCCAGCTGGCATTCTAACACTATTATTAGAATGATAATAATAAGTATGAATAGCCATTCATCAGAAGGGAGGTCACTAAAACTGTAGGTGGCTTCAATCATTGCTTACAAATAAAAATCTGTCAACATTTCCATCAAACACATCTATTTCTAGAATGTTACAGCCACAAAACTTATTTTGGAATAGAAGCACCATTTAAAAAGTCCATAAAAGACTATTTCTTTATAAAGTTAACAATAAATTCCATTCATCTCTACAAATCTGAAATACTTAGAATACCATATGTATTTCAATAACGTATCTGTTTACTTCCTTCTGAAATGGTTACTGATGGACCCTGTCAGTGTACAAATTTTTAAAAATGAATGAGATAAAACTAAGCTATAATACTCTGAGATTAGTACATTTCCATTTGCTAGTAGAAATAGTAGCCATAACTAAAGTTTCATAACAAATACGTGTAAGCTCAGATTTCAAACCATTTAATGTGTATAACAGTTTATTACTGGCAAAACCAAATTTTCTTTAAAAGGTATACTTTAGTTAGGACATTAATGACCAAAGTTATTCTTTTTAAAAATAATTGAATTTATTTTTTAAATAACTAGTATTATATATAATACTGTTTCTTAAGTTTTGTTTTTCAAGTCTTATTGACATTCTTTTTATCTGTACCCACATATCTAGTGCCCAAGCTTTCCCTCTCTCCTCTATTTCTTTTTGTGAAACATAACTTTGTTCTTCATTAAGGTTAGAAAAAAATGTCAATAATTCCAGTTTCAAAAGTTATAATAAGGATAGGTAAGGAAAAAATACATATATTTTTTTAAACTCCAAAACTGAAAAATGAGAAATGCCTTGTTCACACTGTTTTCTTTAGCATGTGATGCTTAGGATTGTACATAGCACTGCTGGGCTCATGAGGCTCAGCTTCAGCAGGGGAAAGAATGCAAAGACGCCTGGATTCTAGTTCTAGTTCTAGCTGCAATTCTGCTTTCCAATTCTGCTCCTTGGTCTGACTGCAAACTTACACAGCAAAATTTCTTTGATAATTACTAAAACTACCCATGAAGCTATCTTCACTTTCTGAATGCCATTTTCTGGGCAGTTAGTGAGTTTGTGAGTGTTCTGTATGTAGCAAGTACTTCTGAAGCAAAGTTTTAAATGATAAACAAAAACTTACGTATCTTTGACCTTCATGAAGCCTGGAATCTAGCACAGAAGAGATATATTATGCAAATAATTATATGAATATTTATGTAGAGTCATGCCATCTGCTACAAAGGAAAAATTCAGTGATAAATGAAAGTGTATAACCAGGGAAGGTTTCTCTGAGGAAGTGACTTTAAAGCTGAGATATTCAGAATGAGCAAGAGTGAGACAAGTGAAGGGGATGGAAAGTGGAGGAAAGTGGTCCAGTCAGAAGGACTGGGAAGTATGAACCCTTGGAAGTAGGAGGGACTTGGAGTCTTTAAGGAAAGGAAAGACACCTGTCAGGACCAGAGATGAAGAAAGCAGTGAGCTGAGTTTCCTGGGCAGATTAATCAGCTTGTGGATGGCCTTCTTTGCAAATGTTTGCCCATGTCATGGATTGTGGACTTCATCCTAGGTGTAAGGAGAAACATCTCACCTTCAGTGGAAATCTGGAAGCCAAAGGAGTTCCAGTGATGTAGCCTGTACCTCTTGGGGTTCAGAGCAAGTCAGAGAAAGGCAGACAATGAGCAGGCACCTATGGAGAATATCTACAGAGGAAATCACTGAAGGGGTTTTACCTGGTGTGATGTGATGAGACTCTCATTTGTACTCTGTTTACTAAGTAGAAAATGTCTGAAGATACTTGAAATACAAGCAAAACTAATGATGTCTAGGACATGGGGTTAACAGCAGAGATGGAGAGAAGTAAACAGATTTATCATCTGAAAACACAATGGACAAGATTTGGTGATTATAAAGTAGAGAGGGGACAGAGAGAGAGGGTGGTGTTGAGAGTGATTTCTCAATTTCTGCAGTAACAAGGGCAATACTGAATCACCCCAGGATCATGTGCTGCATGTGTTATCAGATGAAACATAAAAGAAATCTTTATGAGCTTGAAACTTGATTCTTTACAAGGGCTTTAGCAAAAGCAGTCTAAAAATAAGAGGTCCTATTTAATTTCTAGACATATGATGTTAAAAAGCATCCATTCAAATAATAGTATGTATTTAAATTCCAAGCCCTGAAGAAAACTTTGAGTAGATACCCTCTAGCTCAATGTCATGTTTATAAAAATAAACATGCTTTCATTTATACTGTGCTTCATGGATTACTCACACCACTTAGACTGTTCTCTCCAATCCAAGCCACCATCATCTCTCATCTGAATTTCTGTAAAAGCTCCTAACTCGCCTCTCTGTTCTCACTCTTACTCCTGCAGTCTAGTCTCTACACAGCAGGCAAGAGTTACCCTTTAAAAACTTAAATCAGGTCACATTACTTATTCTAACAAAACCCTGAAGTGGTTCATCTCTCATTCAGAAGAAGAGCTAGTCTTTAAAGAGGCCACAAGGCTGTCTCAGTCTGACCTCAGATACTCACTCCATTGACTCCCGTCCCACTGGTCTCACTGCTGCCCCTCACACGCTGCAGGACCTTTGCCCTGTCTGTTATCTCAGCCTGCTACCTTCTTCCAGATATCCACATGGCTTTTCCTTCTCCTCATTTGAGTCTTTGCTCAAATGTCACCTTCTCCACCTTGACCACCCTATAAAACTTCAATCTGTGCCTCCACCAGCCTCCTCTGCCCACCCACAGCACTTTCGGTTCTCCTCGCCCATATCTTCCACTTTTATCCATAGCACTAATCACATTTTTTATAATTTGCTGTTTATTATGCTTATTTTCCACTGTTCCTCTCTGCCCACTAGAATCTAAGCTCCAAAGAAGCAGGAATTTTGTCTGTTAAGTGAACTGATAGATCCATGCACCTAGAATAGTGCCTAGTACACAGCAGTACTGGTAAATAAACACCATTTGTAGAACAAGTTAATCAAGTAAGGACAAAGGATTGTCTGATTGAATCATGTCCCAAACCCTATAAGGTAAAATATGAACAATTTTTTCTCATCTATTTTGTAGATAAGAAAACAGAACCTGAGAATTTAAATGATTTTCTTACATAGTTAATATCCTAAGCCAAAAGCTTAAATCTAGATTTCTTGACTCTTATATTTAGTAAATCCATTTTTCATTAATATTTTCCAATCATCAGATTTTTAAAGCTTCTACACGTGCAGATGTGTGCATATACACAAACATTCCCCAGCAAGTCTTTTAGCCTAAACATAGGTTTGTTTTTCCCTCCTACAAGTAAAATTTGCTTAGGCGACAGGACCAGTGGATATCAGTGGTTTTCTGTCCCTGATGATCAGAGTAAGCTATCAGGAAAATAAAAGAAAGGATTTATTTCTCCCTCAATCAGAAAAATCTGCATTTTGGGTATAAAGCTGGGCAAACACAATACAAAACAAGTAAAAGTACATTACATTATGGTGGCTAAACCTTACTTACATAAAGTGGTCCAGAAAGGCTGAGCTTCAAGACATTCCAATTTATCATGAGAATTAAGGATACAAAATTCAGGGAAAGGGCAGGAATCTCCTTGGCTTCTGTCACTACAACTACATACAAACGTCTTCTTGTAAGAGCTTTAGAAGAAAACAAACCTAGTAACTAATATGTTTAGCAGAAGAATAAGGGAGTGAAAGGGGCTATACACACAAAGTATGAGAGAAAATAATCAAAATGTGTTCTGTTTTTCCTTTTAAAAGCAAAAAATGCTTTCGTGACTTTCATTACAAAAATATTTTTAAATTTCATACTTTATTAAAAATGATATATAATAAAGATTAAAACATTATAATACCATCAACCAGAGAAAACCACTTACCATTTCAGATGATCAGAGTCTTTCCAGATACAGATACATATATATATATATATATATATATATATATATATATATATATATATATATAGCCACATATTTTATTGTCTCATTTTCTATGTTTTATACTTTTTTCACTTAATCATATATGACACAGACATCTTTCATGGAAATAAAAGTATAGCTCTATACCCATACTTTTAATGTCTGCATAATTCCTCATTATGTGAATATAACATAATTCACTTACTGGATCCTTATTCTGAGATACTTGAGTTGTCTTCAGTTGGTTTCCTTCCAGAAACAGCTATACAATGGATATTTCTGCATATATGATTGTTTACATGTGGGATTTTCATTTTAAAAATTCAAGTAATGGAATTGCTAGATCAAAGGACAAGAATTTTTCCATGTTTTTAGTACATATTCCCAGACTATACTCCAGAAAGATGATTCCAAGTTTATACTCATATCAATGACATACAGAATGGTCATTTTCCACACCAAGTATTATTAATTGTTTTCATCTTTACTAATTTAATAGGCGAAAACTAGTCTCTCAAAGATGCTTTATGTGCATTTTTATTACAAAATTTCACATGCTTATTGGTACAATCTTCTTTTTTATATAATGGGCTGTTTAAACTCCCCACATTCACACAAGGAGAATCACTGGGAAAGGGTCCCAGGACTATGCCTTTCATATGTTAAATGTTTATAGTGCTGATTGGCTTACAAATGATCTTGTTACTTTGCCTCAAAAGATCTACCCACAAAACAGGTGGAGAAGGAAGATCAGGAGATACATCCCAAAATTTTAAAAGAAAGCTCAGAGAAGGTTAGTAAGTTGCCCAAGGTCACATAGTTAATAAAAGAATGAACACTGCATAATGCCACAGAACAGAGATTAAACATATTCCAATTTCAGAGATCTTAAAATTATGCATCATAAATTGGAGACTATTTAGTAGTAAACTGTGACTCCGGCAACTCACATTTCACCTTAGGGTTAAAGCACAACCATGTAAGGAAGCATTATATAATGTTTTTATGTTTCAAACTGATTTTTTTAAAGGAATTAAAAATAAACACTCTTACAGAGAAAACAAAGAGGAAGCATGTATTGGAAAGGAAAGTGTGGTCCAAAGCCCCCACTAAATCTCTGTACAGATAGAACCCCATGCACATCTGTAACATTTCCAATTCATTTTGCAAAGGGGAGTATTTCCATGACCCGATGACAAATGTCATACAAACTGTGCATTGCAGTGCAACGATCTCTGGGGCAGAACCACGATCCAGTATGAAAAAGCAAGTGTTGTAGAGCAAATAGACCTTTGTCATTTACTAACTATGCAGCCTTGTTACTAAGTTCTTTGTGTGACAGTTTCCTAATCTATAAAATGAGAACAATGCCAATCTCACAGCATTTTTATGAAGATAAACAGAAAAAAGGAAAGAAAATAGGTAAAGAGCTATGTACCTAGAAGTGCCTTCATATGTTTTTTCCAAAGATATAATTAAGAATTACAGTTGCATTTCTAAAAGATGTACTAACTTGGCAGAAACTTACTGCTTCTGTATGATCTCATAGTATTTTGACAGCTTAACTAACTGTTCAGTGCACAATAGCTACAGTAAGCTATCAAGTAAAATAGGACCCACCAAAAAGTCTATTAAACATCCAAGAAAAGCTGGGTTATTGCTTAAGAGATTGTGATGCACAGTTATCAGAAAAAAAAAGGTCTTCGTACATGAAATTTGATTTGGAGGGCATTTTATGCAAAAGTAGAAAACTAATGTTTTCCTTTCTTGAAGAGATAAGCGTAAGGGTCGAAGTAATCTGGAATGGTCCAGGATAGTAGCATAGGAAGACACTGAATCACCTCGTCCTGTGGACACACAAAATCTTTAGCTACAGAAGCAATAATTCTCTCTGAAAAGACCTGAAAACTAGCTCAACAGCTCCTTCACAACAAATATGGTAAGTGGGCCACATCAAAATGGGTCAAAGAGGTAGAGACTTGATCATACCAAAATGGTACCTCCAGCATGGCACCCCACAGTCAGGAGGGATCTCACAAATCAGGAGCTTCTCCCTGGGGAACTAGGGGTTTGTGCCCCGTATCAGGCACTTTCATCCTGGGGACCAGCAACAGAGACACGCCTCTAAAATGTCTGGCTTTTGAAAACAACAGGGTCACATCTAGGAGACCCAAAGGGCTATAGAGAACTGAGATATTTCTCCTAAAGAGCTCGTGTGCAGATTCACTCACCCCAGGAACCAATGCAAAAGCATCAGTTTGAAAAGCACCTAGACTATATGAAAATGCATTCATTAATCTTACAGTATCTGCCAGGGCAGCAGGGTTCTGTTGGGACACTCTGCAGGGCACGAGTTGGCACCAATTTTTTTGCTTTCCCTTTGCATTGATAACACAGGTGGGCATGCCCTAGACCTTAACTCTCTCACTCTCCCACTCCAGCTAGCTGGCACACCCTGGCCCAGCATGCTCACGCTGACCCACTAAAGGCAGTGGGTACACCCTGACACTCTCCCATAGCCCCAGAGTGGTGGGGGCGTTCTGACCCTGAGCTCTCCCACAGACACACAAAGCCAGCAGGCGTGCCCCAGCCCTGCACTTCCCCTCAGCCCCACAGAAGCTGCAGGTGTGCCCAGGCCTTGTGCTCTTCCTCAGCCTGAGAAAGCTAATGAGCATGAGCAGTACACTAAGGGGACACTCCTTAATCACCTGGCTCTGGTGGCCAGGGGAAGCATGGCATTGCTGGGTCCCATGGGACAGTAAAAAGAAAGAGACAGTTCCTAGCAGGCAGCTACCCATAGGGCACTGCACAAACAGATTGAAGCATACTCCCAAGCTTTTCTGGGAAAAGGCCTATTTACTTGTCCTGGAGCCTTAGCATGAAGGGCAGACTTCAGATTTGCTACACATATAGGGGCTAAAGAGCTGCTGTCAGGGAATATAGGCCAGGGGACACCTTTGCTAACTCCCTCAGCCTCACAGCAGCTCACTGGTACCTCCAAGAAAGTGCTTTTGTGAAGCCCAGATTTCTGCAAATGTCGCCAATGGGACACCTCCAGATTGCCTGGTCTCAAGGCCAATAATGTTTATGATTATAGCCCTAAAGACTGTATATATTTGCATACTTTTAAAGCTGCTACCTAAGGATCTCACTTCCAATCAGCCTGAAACTAGGTGCTGACAGATATCCCCTTCTTTGGAACACCAATAGCTCCCGGCACCCTCTCAACAACTGAGACCTTTGAAAATAATTCAGGTTGCCTACACAATCACAGGAACAAGAGTCAATCAAGAGCTAGGACAAGGTTGAAAGAAGAGTTTTATCTCCTACACAAGGTCATTCCTTCAAGACCAGAAGACAAAGCTATTTTACCTAATACACAGAAAAAAAAAGAGTCAAACAAAAGGAGGAAACAGAGGAATGTGTTACAAACAAAGAACAAGATAAAACCTTAGAAAATAAGACCTTAATGAAATGGAGATAAGTTATTTCCCGGATGAAGAATCAAATTAATGGTCATAAAGATGCTCATTGAACTTGGAAGAAGAATGGATGAGAAATTCAATAAAGATATAAAATATGTAAGAAAGACCAAACAGAAGTCATAGAACTGAGAATACAATAACTGAACAGAAAAATGCACTAGATGGGTTCAAAAACAGACTGGATGCACCAGAAGAAAGGATCACCCATCTAGAAGACAGAGCAGTGGAATTTATCCAAACAGAGAAGCAAAAAGAAAAAAGAATTTTAAAAAGTGAAGATATCTTAAGGGCACTATGGAATCAAAAGAACAATATTCACATTACAGGGGTCCCAGAAGGAAAAGAGGAAGAAACGGGCAGAAAAATTATTTGATGAAGTAATGGGTAAGAATTTCCTAACCTGGGGAAGGAAAACAGACATCCAGCTCCAAGTACAGAGAGTTCCAAATAAGATGAAAACAAAAAAGCCACACTTAAACACATTGTAATTAAAATGTCAAAAGTTAAAAAGAAAGAATCTTAAAAACAAAAGAAAAACACTGGTACAAGTGAACCGCATAAGATTATCAGCAAATTTTTCAGCAGTAACTTTGCTGGCCAGAAGGGAGTGGCACTATATATTCAAAATACTCTACCTGGAGAGTTATCACTCAGAGTTCAAAAAGAGATAAAGAGTTTTTCAGACAAACAAAAGCTAAAGGAGTTCATCCTGCCTTATAAGAAATGTAAAAGGATTTCAAGCTGAAAAGGAGAGGCCTAATAATAAATAATAAAAAAAATATGACAGTAAAAATTCTCACTGCACTGGTGAAGATAAATATATAGTAAAGGTAGTGGATTAATCACTTAAATGCCACTTACAATGTTAAAATACAAAGGAGCAAAATTAACTAAAGCTATAACAATTAGTTAAGGATAGACAAAATAAAAAGATGTAAAATGTGATATCAAAAAATGTAAAATGTAATTTCCGAGTGCTTTAAGATTTAAGTTGCTTTCCACTTCAAACAGACTGTTACATATATAGGCTATTATATATGAACCTCAAAGTAACCACAAAGCTAAAACCTATAGTAGGTACACAAAAGATAGCACAGCACTAAAGTCATCAAATCACATGGAAAGAGAGCAAGAGAATAAAGAGTCAGAGAAGTACAAAAACAATAAGAAAACAATTAACAAAATGGCAATAAGTACATGCCAATCAATAACTGCTTCAAATGTAAATAGACTAAATTCTCCAATCAAAAGAAAGTGGCTGAATGGATAAAAAAAAAAGAGATCCATCTATATGCTGCCTACATGGGACTCACTTCAGATGTAAGGACACACATAGAGTGAAAGTGAAGGAATGGAAGAAGTTCCATGCAAATAGAAACCAAACGAAAGCTGGAGTAGCTATACCAATATCAGACAAAATAGACTCTAAGACAAAGACTGTAATAAAAGATAAACAAGGGCATTACATAATGACAAAGAGGTCAGTCAATCCAACAAGGGGATATAACATTTGTAAATGTTTATGCACCCAACATAGGAGCACCTAATATATAAAGCAAATATTAACAGACATAAAGGGAGAAATAGACAGGAACACAATACTACTAGGAGACTTAAAAACCCTACTTATATCAATGGATAAATCAACCAGACAAAAAATCAAAAGGAAATATCAGCCTTAAACAATACATTAGCTCAAATCTGGTGTATTCCATCCAAAGAATACACATTCTTCTTAAATGTACATGGAACATTTTCCAGGACAGATTATATATTAGACCACAAAACATTTCAATAAACTTTAGAAGACTGAAGTCATATCAATTATCTTTTCTAACCACAACAGTGGGAAACTAAAAATCAAATACAAGAAGAAAACTGGGAAAATCACAAATATCTAGAAATTAAACAATGTGCCACTGAACAACCAATGGGTTAACAAAAAAATCAAAAAAGAAATTAAAAAATACCTTGAGACAAATGAAAATGGAAACACAACTTACCAAAATCAATCCTAAGAGGGAAATGTATAGTGATACAGGTGTATCTCAAAACAAACAAAAATCTCAAATAAATAATCTAACTTTATACCTAAAGGAATTAGAAAAAGAAGAAATAAGCCCAAGTTAGTAGAAGGAAGGAAATGAAAAAGATCAGAGCAGAATAAGTGGAACAGGGACTAAAAAGGCAATAGAAAAGATCAATGAAATTAAGAGCTGGTTCTTTGAAAAGATAAACATGACAAACCTTTAGCTAGACTTACAAAAGAAAATTAAGAGAGAAGTTACAAATAAAATCAGAAATTAAAGCGAAATTACAACTGACACCTCAGAAATACAAAGCAACACAAGAGAGTGTTATGAACAATTAAAGGCCAACAAATCAACTAGAATAAAAGGATAAATTCCAGGAACTTACAGTCTTCCAAGACTGAATCATGAAGAACCATAAACCTGAATATATCAAATACTAGTAAGAGGATTGAATCAGTAATCAAAATCCTCCCAAAAAACAAAAAGTACAGGACCAGAGAGCTTTACTGGTGAATTATACCAAACATTTAAAGAAGATTGAATACTTATCTTTCAAAAAACTCTTACAAAAAGTTGAAGAGAATGCCTTCAAACTCATTTTATGAGGTCAGCATTGCCCTGATACCAAAACCAGACAACAACACCACAAAAAAGAAAAATACAGGCAAATATCCCTGATGAGCACAAATGCAAAAATTCTCAACAAAATATCAGAAAACCAAATTTAACAATACATTAAAAGGATCATATACAACAATCAAGTGAGATTTAGTCAAGGATACAAGGATAGAATGACATGCACAAATCAACATGATATGCATTAATAAAATGAAGGCTAAAAATCATATGATCATCTCAACAGATACAGAAAAAGCACTGACAAAATTCAACATCCATTTATGACAAAAATTCTCAAGAAAGTGGTTATTGAGGGAACATGCCTCAACATAATAAAAGCCATGTATGACAGACACAGAGCTAACATCATACCCAATGCAAAAAGCTGAAAACATTCCTTTAAGATCAGGAACAAGACAAGAATGCCCACACCACCACTTTTATTCAACATAGTTATTAGAAGTCCTAGTCACCACAATTAGACAAGAAGAAGAAATAAAAGGCATCCAAATTGGATGAGAGGAAGTAAAGATGTCACTATTTGATATTCACAGACAAAATGATTGATTTTATATAGAAAACCCTGGAGTCCACCAAAAAAAAATGTTAGAATAAAGGAATTCAGTTTCAAAGTACAAAAAACAACATATATATATATATATATAAATAAAACTGTTGTGTTGCCAATGTTATGTATATGAAACCTTCATAAGATTGTATATCAATATCTTAATAAAAAAAGATTGTAGTGTTGCTATAAACAAAAAACTATCAGAAAGAGAAATTAAGAAAATAATCCCATTTATTACTGCACCAAAATGAATAAAGTACTTAGGAATAAATTTAACCTAGGAGGTGAAATTCCTATAAACTAAAAACTATTAGACACTGATAAAAGAAACTGAAGAAGACACAAATAAATGGAAAAACAGACTGCTCAAGGGCTGAAAGAATTAATACTGTTAAAATGTCCACAGCACCCAAAGCAATCTACAGATTCAAGGCAATCCTTATCAAAATCCCATGGCACTTTTCACAACAACAGAACAAACAATCCTAAAATGTATACAGAATCACAAAAGACCCTGAATAGCCAAAGCAATCTTGAGAAAGAAGAACAATGTGGAAGGCACCACGCTCCCTGATTTAAAGTGGCATTACAAAGTTATTGTAATCAAAACAGTATGGTATGGCATAAAAACAGACCCAAAGATCAATGAAACAGAAGAAATATCCCAGAAATAAACTTACACATATATGACCCATTAATTTACAATAAAGGAGAAAAAATGCACAATGGGGAAAGAACTGTCTCTTTAATAATGGTTGTGCAAAAACTGGACAGCTACATGCAAAAGAATGAAATCAGAGTACTATCTTAAACTACACACAAAAGTTAATTCAAAAATGGATTAAAAACTTGAATGTAAAACTTAAAACCATAAAACTCCTAGAAGAAAACATAGGCAGTAAGGTCCTTGACATCAGTCTTGGTGATTTTTTGGATCTGACTTCAAAAGCAAAGGTAACAAAAGCAAAATAAACAAGTGGGACTACATCAAACTAAAAACCTTCTGCACAGCAAAGGAAACTATCAACATAATGGAAAGGCAACCTACTCAATGGGAGAAAATATTTGCAAATTATATATCCAATAAGGGTTAATAACCTGAATATATAAAGAATTTATAAAACTCAATAGCAAAAACACTAACAATCTGATTCAATAGTGGACAGAAGATCTGAACAGATAATTTCCAAAGAAGACAGACATACAGATGACAACATACATGTGAAAAGATGCTCAATCGTCAGGGAGATGCAAATCAAAACCATGCGATATCACCTCAAACCTGCTGTCAAAAAGAAAGAAGTAAGTGTTGGCAAGGATGTGGAGCAAAGGGAACCCCTGTGCACTGTTGGTGGGAATATAAATTGGGGTAATGACTATGAACACAACCTAAGTGTCCACCAATGGATGAATGGATAAAGAAGTTCTGATACATATACAATGGAATCCTTAGCCAAAAAAAAGAATGAAACGACATTTGTGACAACACGGATAGACACTAAGGGCGTTATGCTAAGTCAGTTCAGACAGGAAAGGAAAAATACTACATGAAATCTAAAAAACAAAACAATCATGGATACAAAGAAAAGAATGGTGGTTACCAGAGGAAAGGGAGGTTGAAGGGTGGGTGAAATGGGTAAAGAAAGTCAAGAATACAAATTTCCAGTTATAAAATAAATAAGACATGGGTATGTAACATACAGCATGGTGACTATAGTCAATAATATCATAGTGAATATTTGAAAGGGGCTAAGAGAGTAAATTTTAAAAGTTCCCATTACAACACACAAAAGAAAATTGTTTTGCAATTTGTGTGGTGATGGTTAATAACTAGATTTACTGTGTGATAATTTTGCACTGTATCAGATACCAAATCATTATGTTGTACACCTGAAACCAACAAATAAGTCAACTGTACCTCAATTAAAAGAAAAGTTAACAGGAACAAATATTGGTCACATATGCTATATCACTAATGACAGAAACACAATACCTTAAAATCTGGGGGAAAAAATTAAGGGTTTTTTAATAATTTGGTTAAGTTCTTTTCTTCAACAGTAGTCAATGATTTTTGGTAAAAGACAAATTCTGTAAAGTAATGTTCAAGAACAGTAGTTAACATTTCTTATATATTGAGGGTGTTTTCTCAAAAATAATCTTGGAAACTAATAGAGAGTTACCTATGTTTCTTAAAACAAAGGAAATATAATATATGTCATACATGGTTATCCCCTTAACATAAACTTAAAATGAATTTACCCTAAAACTACTAACTGTTTCTTAATTTCACAAATTTAAAAGTTAAATATGTCTTTTTGCACAGTAAGACAAGAAAGGCAGGGACTCTCTGTATAATGTTTACACAGGTAGTTAAATATAACAATAATCTAAGCTTGAAATAGCAAAAGAGGCTACTTCTTTTTTAAAGGGATTCAAAAGATTCACTGCATTTTAGCTGATGTGCCTAAGGAAGTCAAGGAGTAGTCTGTGAGCTCCTCAGGGAGGGGCATGGCCTTTGTCTCCTCTTTTCTATGTCTGTTTAGGACAATAAAAATACATTTCAAAATGTTTACTGAATAAATGAATCCCACATTCTTCAAATACTGGTACTTTTGATGGGCAAGTGCAAAATACAACACATTTTATCACTTCACTTGGTTATGAAACTTCTTAAGACAAAGCATTATCAGTTCAACAAAACATTAGCAGTTCATCTGTATCATTATATCTTACAACAAAACTACATCAGTAATTCTAACCAAAATAAAAGCCACGATTATCACTATTCATGTGGGGTTTGTTTTTAATTGAGCTGGCTGAGAATTTGACTTAAGTAGGCTCCACTCCAGCCCAAATGATTACATCAGCTATGTCCACAGATACAACTTGCCTGAGCCTTCCTTTGCTATTTAGTACAGACATTTAAAAATACTTCTGTAAAGCTAAAAGGAAGATAAATTTGAGGATAAATCAAATTACAGACTCATCTGAATGCTATTTTAGAGGACAGAGGCAGAGAGTATCTTTGTGGGATGGCAAATTTTAATACTCATCCTGAAGGCTGATTTACAATATCTTGATCACTGGAGTGTTCTGAAGTTTAATTGATTAATATTCATGAAATGTTCAAAGTGCAAATTCTCATACTTATGATGCAAATATGAAAATATTTATATCAAAGTTATTAGTACTTGCTATTTTGAATTCAATCCACAATTCACTAAGAATCAATATAAGCATACACCAGTAGAATGCAGTTTACATCAAATAAAAGCAGTATTTTCATAACCCTGAATTTAGGCACATTTGTAAATAAAATTTAGACACCATTTCATGAGAGTTACTATCATATAAATCAATTTGTCAGTTTTCAGACCTTGTCAAAAAACTGAAGAATCAATTTCTTTTATACAATGTACCCTTAAACACAGAGAGGCTGTTCATGTAAAATAAGAATTTATCCCTTAGGATTTTGCCCATACAGCCCTGAAATAATGACCTTAATAATACTATAAATGAATTTGTCATCATAGCTAGCATGAATTGACTGCTTAGTATATGCATAGCACGGGGTGTTCTGTAGATACCAACCCACAGGGTTACCTTATAAAGTAAGTTATTATGATCATCCACTTACCCCCATTTTACAGAAGAGGCAATTGAAAACCTAAGTAAACTGCCCAAGGTTACTCAGAAAGCAAGTAGCAGAGACAGGATTCAACCCAGATTCCTTCCCTTAACCATTCTTTTATAGAGTTCACAGTGAAAGCCACTGTTAATAAAAACCCTTGGCTTTGTAAAGGGAAAAAGAGAAATCTTTATAATAACCCTACTATAGAGCAATTTAAAAGGTAAAGCATAAAAAGTTCATTAATTCTATGAGTTTTCAACTCCACATTTATCATTTGATCAAAACATATTTGCATCTGATCTATTGTAACAAATAATGAAAATGTCAAACTATTTCACTCAGTAATATTACCTTTGAATTGCAACACTGCTGGGCCCTTTTCAAAACTAAGTACCAGGTACACATTTGTATAAGACCATAACTGGGTCTTCTACTCACAAGCCAGTACGCTCTTCCCACACTGTCATGATGTCACTCTGCTCATGGGGCTCAAAGCATGACTTGGAGGTGCATTGGAATTTTGGTTTATTCATTTTCATGACATGAATCTCATGCAAAATACATTGTTTACTGGAAGAAATGGGAAAAATTATTTTTATCAATAATACGGCTCATTAGAAGAGTACAATGCCTTCTAAAAGTGAGGCCAATACAGGAAAGCTAAAGCTTTAGCTGAAGTTGTCATTTCCTTTTGAAGGTACTTTTGAGGATGGGTCGTTACGTTTTTTTAATTGGTCCAAAGTGGAAAATGTCCTTCCTATGTGAAGCATCCTATGTAGATGCCTCAAGAATGGAAGGAGATAGAGTTCTGAAAGTGCATAGCATACAGCCCTACGCCATAAAGATTTGTTTGGTCATTTCAAATAAGTCTAATTGGAAATGACAAAGTAAAACCTGCACCACAGATCCCTTTAATTCTCACATGACCCTGGCTTTCCAACCACAATTTTTACATTAGTGGTTCATTATTTAATAGATTCAAATTTTTTAATATTTTCATCTTTCCCTTATTACTTTTGTAATCATGCATATGGCATGAAATTTAGACAAGTAAAAATGAAATAACAAAATTACCTGTCTCATCCCAAACCAGAGATAACCACTATTGGGACTTACGTTAATTTGTTTACATTTTGTCTTAACTGAAAAAGGAAAAAAGAAAAACAAGGGTAAAGACAAAGGGGAGGTGGAGCCAAATTTTTAAATCCATGCTGTACTGTCCTATACATCTGCTCTTGTAGCCCCAAATTTGGTTCTGATCTTTAGAGCAGTCAACGCAAGACAGAAAAATGTTAATTTCACAGTCCACACTGTCAATGAGATTAAAGCATAGGAATGGCTCCAAAGAAGAACAGCTATCCTTGAAATTAAAATTTAACAGGAAATTTTTCCTCCCATTCCTCATGAAGAAGACCAAACGTTGCAATGACCAATGTATGGGCCTTACCCTTTAGCCCTGAGTCTCACAGAATCACAATCTAGTTGACCTAGAAAAGGGGTAATGGCATCACCACAATAATTGCATTTCACTAATGCAATGCCTTTTGGCACACAGCTGCTTAATATAACTTGATTCAGGACTATAGGGAAAGATATGGGAGAATGGACAGACTGCATATCCTAAGCAATTCCTCTTGAGGCCATCTCTCTCACGGGAACTGCAAGGCACAAACATCAGTTATAACGGCGGGAGTAGAGCTTTTCTTTGTTGCCAGTTGAACTGAGAAGATGTTTTAGCAGACAATAAAATGAACATTTAAGGAAACTTAGAAAGCTGAGCACCTAAATGCAAGGCCTTCTCAGAGAGAGGAGTACTATTGCAACACCTGGATTCTTGCTAAAACTCATTCTGAAGACTTTCCAGACCTTGTATTAAAAAAAAAAAATCTTAATATTTAGCTTTAAAATAATCTGGAAAGAAGAACCTGAAGGGTTAATGACTGGGGAATAAGAAATTGGTTATTAATGTAATAAGATTTGCTATATTTTGAGAATTATTAAAGCTAGGTGATGGGTATATAGAGTCCATAATTAAAATGTGAAACTAACAATCTAATAAAGTATCCAACAAAAGCCTACCATTGTACAGTGCTAGTCTCAATGAGCTCTTTAAAATTAACTAGTTGTGAGAAGGATATCAAGAAACTTAAAATAAATAAACACATACATTTTACATGTAATTATATGTTTTATGAATACAGTTTTTTTACATATACAAATACACACACATCTATAATATGATTGCTTCTTTTAAACCAATTATAAGCTCAGAAACATTTTCCAACATAATAGTTTCAGGAAAGTGTATATATAGGTCCTTGTTTTTATGGCAATCATTAATTAACAGGATCAGTCTCCAGTCTGGGCTCCCCACAGTCCCAAATAATAAAACTTATCCATTTATAAAAGAATATTTTCTTCGTGTTCTTTATGACAGACATCCAGCTCATTCGAAAGTATTATCAAATCACTAAGAAACAAGCTAAAGGGAAGGGGCAGTCCTTATGTTTTCAGATGTATTAATCCACCTGAAAATGTTTAAGACTTTCTACAGATAGTCTGGTGGTTTAAACTTTGGAGGCTAGATGCTTAAACTTAAATCTCAGCTTTGTCACTCCTATATAATCCTGGACAATATTTTCTGTGCCCCAATTTCCTCACTTGTAAAATGGGGGTAAAAGTAGTTACCTACCTCTTGGGTAAATGAGTTTGTTTAAGTAGGCCCTTTAAAAGAGTGGTTATAGTAATGGCTGATAAATGTCAGCTATATTAAAGAAAATAATAATAATAATAATAACAGTAACTGCTATTATTGTTTTAAGTGACCTTAAATTGATTTCTACTGATTCTTTATGCCAATGGTCCTTTACTGAGCAGGTTCTGACAGAGCTTAAATGACCAGTTATGTGCTGAGTTCAAACAGATTAGCTCACAATTGGTTGTTGTTCACAGATTCTAAGGCCAAAGTGAGATTGATAAAATCTGAAAGCAATTTGATATTATTCCCAGTTGGATGAGATGGTACAAGAACAGTATCTAAATCCTGACTGCTCCTAGTGTAAAATCACTGGCCTAAAATATCAAGACTTAGATTTTCAGTTGGAAATCAGTTTGGCCAAAAGACCAATAAATCAGCAATTTGTGGAGAACCTAAGGTTACTTTTTCTGAAGACAGTTTAATTGTATTCTAGGTCTGCCAGATGAGTGATGTCACTTTCCAAGATGGTTCTCAGATGCACAACCACACTGATAGTGTGTGACAGACCCCCTCAAGGTGGAAGTGTTAGGTAGAAAGATAGACATGAGCAACCAGGGAATGTGAAGATGAGGTTCAAGGAAAAAATGCTATTAGGAGGTCCCACTTGAAGACAACAAAGGCTTTGCAGGGGAGTAACTTCCTTGCCTATTGGGGCCAGGCCAAACTGATCCCAACCAGATCACAATTCAGGCACAATCGAACAAAACTAACCACCCAAAAGACACCTCATCGTAATCTCAGTAAAATAAAATTGCAGCTTTCCTCCACCCACCTCCAACCCCATGGGCTTTTCTGTGTGCTTTGGGAAAACACAAGCACACCAAGAGGAATGGGAGTATGACTAGAGGTGTCAATCAAATGACATCACCACAGAGGTGCCTCCAGGCTAGGACATGATAAATAGATTCTCCCCTCAAAGTTCAGGGCCTTTGTCTACCTTCACTGGGCCTCTCCTCCCTTGGAGTGTACTCAAATAAAACTTACGTTCTGCTTCACTATTGTGTCTCTGCACAAAATTCTTTGTTTCAATGGGGACAAGAACCAAGGAGAACAAACCCTACCTGTAACAGAACAGCAAACCTTCAAGGGTGTCAGAGAGAAAGTTCTTAAAGGGAAAAGACAGGAAAGTCATACTACACCATTGAGAGTGTTGTAATTTTGACCAAGTTTCCCTCCAGGGACTCTATTTCTCCAAGTTCCTACACTCCAAGGAATTTGGGGGTGGGGGCTGTTCAATAATCTGATGTGGGTGAAACAGCAATACTTCCAGAATCTCTTGCCTGGCCTTAGTGCATCTCTATATCAATAGGTGTTTCTGAAGGGTGGAGAGAAGTAGTCCATCTCCTTATCAATAGATGATTACAAGGCAGGTGGAGAGGAGTATTCCTGCAGGGACCAAAGAGGTTTTTTGGGGGAGGCTTCTTCCCAGCCAGGATGGGGACAGACATGGGCGAGCAGGAGCAGATCACTTCTTGTAAGCAGGTTTCTCCCACTTTCTTTTTCCCTTTGACTGATTTCAGGTTCAAAGGTTTATTTGCCCTAGGCTGGAAACACATTTTCCCCCCAAAGTTACGTCTAAAAATAAACAGGAGTAATGTTTTTTATATAACAAGAGCTCTACTCTTAAAATTCCTGAATTAAGGATACATTGATGATTTTAAACAACTATTTCCCACTGAGAAAACTGATTCCATTGTGAAAATCCAAGGCGAGATTACTCCTGTTCTCACACCACCTTAGTTCTTTGTAAAATGTTTCAGGAAAGATAGCGACAATTCTTGTAATAAATAGCCTAGAAGCAGGATAGTTTAGAAACATGACTACAAAATTATTAATGCTCTGCCTCCTATGAATGAGTGATAAGAAGATACCATCTCCCCTGGCTGGGAGAAGCTGTCCCCAGGAGTAACTGTAGAGGTTACAGTACTTCTGGCTTACAGCATTCAATTGTTTCCCCAAAATACTGCACTTACGTACTTGGGAAATCACAGATTCCTCATCCAAGGACTGGATGTTATGTTAAAAAGCAACGGGGTTACAGAAAGTCAAATATGATATCCACCTCCTGGGGTTTATGACTCTGGAAAAAATCAACTCATGAGTATCTATGAGACATTTAAGAATGTCCATGAAGGCTTAAAACTACATGAAAAAGTAAACTTTGAAGGAAAAAAAAGATACAAACAGCAGGGCAGAAAATCTAAAACAGATGAGGTGTAAATCTGGGTTGTCAAGAGCTAAAATTACAAAGAGAAGAAAATAAGAATTAGGAGAAGATTTTTTAAAATCCCAGAAGGTAAGAAACACACACACACACACACACACACACACACACACACAAATGGGTGGATATAGACAAATTTAACACTTGTCCTGTACTATATAGTAAGTATTGAAAGTATGAAGAAAGATTATTTTTAAAAACAAGCCTAATTTTTTAAATCATTTTAAAAGTTGAAATTTAAATTTCTAAGATATTTATATTTAAGACACTTATATTTATAAAATATTTTTATGTAAATAGCACAGACTTCAAGAATTTAGATGTGAAAAGCAAAAAAAAATTAAAGTAACTAAGATTAAGAATTGTCAGGAAACAAAGAAAAGGTAAATGGTTTTAAACTGTAATCCTGCTGACTCACATCAAAGCAGCCAAACTAGTGACTATTAACTATTATAAAGTCCCTCACTGGAGGCCACTTTGCTGAATGTTTCCTGTCAGACCATCTGAGTTTCTCAAATTTACTTCACAAGCCTGTGGGAAGCAAATAAACAGCAAAGGGATTTCCAGCTAACACTGGTTGAGTCTGTGTGATTTTCTGATGGTTCTTTTCCTCCAAAGACATTATTCTTCCCTCTCCATCACCATCTCTCCTACCACTATATTTTTTATGTCAGCCTTTTTATTATTTCCACAATTATATTCTTAAAAATCTACAGGTAAATTAGACTTGAGATTTGACAAGTAAAACACCGATGTGTCTTTCATAATATTTCAACAAGGTATTCACTAACAACCACAAAAGACTCCTTCTGTTCCAAGACTCAGTTCAATTCAACAAGTATTTATTCAGGCCCTATCATAAAGTGATTTCAGGAAGGAAGGTTTTTGCTAGCTTTAAATCCTTGGCCCAGTTATATGAAAAGAATACCAATTGCTCAGAAGACTCAAATCCCAGGATTTCATATGTTTCCTCAAGTAAGTCCAACACTCTCCCTAAATACATCTTAATTTCCAAAACCCTTCTAATTCACTTTAAAAACACAACTATTTGAATAATCATTATGGATCAAAGGTAGAAATGAGCACTTCCTAGAAAGCAAATAGCCCGGATGTAACAAAAGACTTAATTTGCATACAGACTGACTACACAGTTCTGCTCCTAAGAACTTAATGGGACAAATCATTCATTCAAATTATTCAGTGCCAGGCACAGTTCTAGATACCTTGGCTAGAACAGTGAAAAAACAATCAAAGAACACTGTCCCTATGGTAGGTGTTTACATCTTTAATGGGATTTACTCAGTGTTACTTAATTCAACCAATAAAGATGTTTCTGAACCTTTTATGTAAATTAAAGTTTTCTCAATCAAAATATATTTTAAATTACCAAAGACAGCTCTATGATATTTAATAAAAAATTTAACTACTTTGCAAAAGAAAGGACTTTGGGAGGAAAATGGAAATGTCAAAAATGACATTCATACTTTTGTCTTTAAAACCTGTGTTTGTATTTCAGGTTTCTTAAAGAATACTACAAAAAACTAAGTAAGAACAAAAAAGGTAAAATTTTACTTTTAAGAAATTATTCTATGAGATTTTCTTAAATATAGAAATGTTTGTTTTTCAACATGTTTTTTTTAAAAATCAAAGTGAATTTGGATATATAGAGATAATATCAGGCCAGTTCTTGTGAAGGAAAAGTAGAAAAATGGAAAGTGTTCACCATTGTTTTTAGTTTATTATTTGTTCATTATGCATTTGCTAGATACAATTCATATGTACTCTACCCAATAATGGATTTAAGTATTGGCTATTAATTATAGCAGTTTATTCTGCATCTTGCTACTTGCTTCAATTGATTTTTCTCTTCAAATACAAAACCCCAAAACCCAATGCATTTGTACTTTTGAAATTGAAAAATAACAAAGAATAACTAAAATTCTGAAATAGAAACTAGAATCTACATATTAATCTTAGGAATATTAAGATTAATAGATAATATTAACTTTAGGAATATTAACAGACAAGATCAAATACAAGTATTAGATGTGGAAGTGTGAAAAAAAATCTGCCAACACATATACATAACAATGTTTAAAAAAACAAAAAACAAAAATCAAAAGAATCCTAAATATCCAAAAATAGGGGACAAGTTAAACATAGTGATAAATCCACACACCCATTCTATTCAGGCATTAGAAAGTGGTACCCTGAGCATTCTTTTACTTACAGGGGCAGATAACCGAGTTAGAAGAATGACCTTATGAGTTGTGACTCCCAGGTCAGGAAAGCCCTCAGAGACTGTCAACATTAAATCACATACTTAACGTCTATAAGAATTATACAGTTTTAAAAGAAGGAAATAATATGAAAATGCAATATTCCATTAGGTTCAAAGGTCTCTAATGTAGAAAAGGGATTCACCAATCTTAAAAGCTAAAGAAATTCAAAATCCAACCTGTTTAGGAATTTGAGATTTTTCAGCACACAGAGGTAATACATAAATTGAATCCAGGGATGTGGAATACATAGTTATCCCCTTTCTTGATGGAGCCACTGACAGAAATAGGATTCTGTGAAACTCATCCACACTGCCAGTAAGAATCCAATCTTTGTCCCAGCTAAAAGCACGGGGGGTTATGAAACATCAACCCCAAGAGACAACTGCGAAATTTACATGGGATAGGAACACCACAAATTGTGTTGGAAATTATTTCCAGGTGAAAAACATCTTTCAAATGTGGAAATATTTAAAATTAAACACAGAAAAGTTTAAGAGAATTAAAACCATAATATTAATACTTTTGTACATATTATGCACATATAATTAAGCAATTAATTTTGGCTTATATGTATGGCATTGAAACATTTAAGAACTTAAACCTTACCATATTTATATATTTATAAGTTTCATCTATTAGCTGTATAAGAATTACTTAAGAACATACACAGGTTTATCAAGCAGGTGATTACAGAATTTAAAGGAAATTGAATCTCTTAAATTTAGAAATGCAATTTAAAATATTTGAAAGTATCTAAATAATTCTACTCATAAAGTATACTAATAATTCTTCAAAGGTTCTAAAATATGATTGTTAAGGTCTGCTAGACTTTAAAAAAAATAAAAGTATTTATGAAAGGTGCTAAAAAAGATTAAGACTAACATCTGAACCTGCAATTTTAATAATGTGAATATTAAATTTTAAAACCAAAGTAAATATCTGAAAAGCCTTTAATGCACACAAGAATTACCCCCAAGAGCACTGAAGATTTTACATTTAAAACTAACATTGAAAGACAGTATCAAATGGCCCAAGAAAAGGAATCAACCTATATCCATCAATGGATGATGAATGTGTAAATAAGGGGTATATATACACAATGGAATACTACTCAACCATAAAAATGAACGAAATCTTGCCATTTGCAAGAACATAGATGGACCTTGAGAGTATTATGTTAAATGAAATAAGTCAGGGAGAGACAAATATCATATGATTTCACTTTTATGTGGATTCTGAAAAACAAGTAAAACAAAACTCAAAGGTACAGGGAACAGATTGGTGGTTATCAGAGGGGAAAGGAGTAAGGGAGTGGGCAAAAGGGTGAAGGGGGTCAACTGAAGGTGACAGATGTTAACTAGACTTATTGTGGTGATCACTTTGTAATGTATACAAATATCAAATTATCATGTTGTACACCTGAAATAGTATACAATGTTATCTATTAATTTTACCTCAAATAAATAAGAAAAATAAAACCATGTGGTTTTGATTGTTACAGTAAATATGGAGTGAAATTGTGAGTTTGGACATTTCCTCTTTTTTCCCATCTGTACAAAGAAAGACTGATTAGAAAGAGATATCCAAGCCACATGAAATCACTGTCTCAAAGAGATGTCTGCACTCGCCTCTTCACTGTGGCACTAGTCACAACAGCCAAGACATAGGAACAAACTAAGTGTTGATAAATGGGTAAAGAAAATGTCACACACACACACACACACACACACAGAGGGATATTATTCAGCCACAAAAAGAAGGAAATACTGTCACTTGCCACAACATGATGGATCTTGACAGCATTATGAAAAGTGAAATAAGTCAGACAAAGCCAAATATTGTAAGATCTCACTTGTATGTACAATCTTAAAAAAAAAAAACTGAACTCAAAGAAAAAGACACTAGGATGGTGGTTGTCAGGAGCTGGGAGGTGATTAAAATGGGGAGATGTTGGGCAAAGAGTACCAAATCTTCAGCTATAAGTAAGTTCTGGGAATATAATGTACAGCATAGTGACTATAGTTTACAACACTGCACTATATAACTTGAAAGTTGCTTAAAAGAGGAGATCCTAAATGTTCTCACTACAAAAAAAATTATCTAAGGTGATGGATCTGTTAAGTAACCTTATTGTGGTAATCATTCTACAATACATACACACCCACACACACATCATATCATCAGTTTGTATACCTTAAATTTATACAATGTTAGGTGTCC
Organism: Manis pentadactyla; assembly: GCF_030020395.1. Classification (NCBI taxonomy): domain Eukaryota; kingdom Metazoa; phylum Chordata; class Mammalia; order Pholidota; family Manidae; genus Manis; species Manis pentadactyla. The sequence continues at coordinate 68,920,587 of NC_080029.1, read as the reverse complement.
ATTATATCTCAATAAAGCTGGGGAAAAAAATGAAACAAAAAAAGAAAGACATAGTATCAAATGAAAAGAGCAAATAAAGCCATATGTAAGTTATGATGAGTATATTCACTTACAGAAAAAAAGACCTGATAAGATATTCACCAAAATGTTAACTGTGTTTCACTCTGAGGCATATGATCCATTTGGCGGCTTATCTGAATTTCTCACCTTTTCTCATACTCATTTATGAGTGAATGTAGCATACTCATTTCCTGTTAACTGCTGTAATAAACTACCACACACTTTTAGTAGCTTTAAAGAACACAAATGTACTCTCTTACAGCTCTGGAAATCAGAAATCTGAAATCAGTCACACTGGGCTAAAGTCAACAGGTGTTTCCTTCTGGAGGCTCTAGGGGAGAATCTTTTCTTATTTCTTCCAGCTTCCAGTTTTGACTTGGTTCATAGCCCTTTCACTGCATCACTACAACCTCTTGTTCCTATTGTCACGTCTCCTACCACTACTACAATGCTTTAACTCCTGTTTCCCTCCTATAAGGACCCAGCATTCCTTGACTCTTGCCCATTTCCTCTATCTTCAAAGTCGGCTGCGGGATGGAGCCCCTCTCATAGTTGGAATCTCTCCTGCTTTTCACTCTCATCTGTCTGACCTAACCTGGAAGATTCACCACTTTTATGGACTCATGTGTTTGCATTGGGTCCACCCAGAAAATCGAGGATAATCTCTTCTACTAGAAATCAGTAACTTAATCACATCTGCAAAGTCCCTTTTGGTGTAGTATTTACAGGTTCCAGGGTTTAGGAGGCAGCCATCTTTGAGGGTCATTTATTCAACCTAACACACAGGGTAATTTTGTAATTTTCAAAATAAAAGGAAAACTATTATGTAATTGAAGTATAAAAATTATAATTTTCCATGGGGGGAAAAATTCTAAACAGAAATTATTATGAAAAATCAAGTTCCTTTTCAAGTGGTTTTTTGATCCATTGACTTGCATTATTTTTCAGGAGCCAGAACATTCAACATAATTTCTGAACCTATAATTCTTGATATTACTTCAACAGTATATTCATCAACAGACACTGATTGTACAGTAATAGGTGTGACTCTTACATCTGCTTCATCCAGGCTATGCCTGTGAACACCTAAGAAAATAGGAGCTACAGCCTACACATTGTTACTGTGGGACAACACAATTTCCAAAATTTTATCTCCCTTATTTGCCTTCTTGGTTTTAAATATAAAACAAGTTTTCTAAATAATCAAGGGCATCTGTTCGTAATTTCTCTTCTTTTTTGCTAATCATCTTGTATTTTCTCCAGACAAAAGAATACACTAAAGTAAAACTTGAAACTATGATAATGATATCCCTCAACATGTAAGTCAGTATATTTTGCTGTTTAGATGGTTGCCAGGGGTGTTGAAGCTTCAAGGCAGGCCTATCTGTTTATCTATTTAAGTTAATAAAGGTAGTATGAACCATCAAAATAAGTAAAATTATTTGCTGTTTGACACACACAAAAAAAATGCACATACCTATCTTAGTATCTTGATTTCCATTGGATGGAAAAAATTGAGCTAAAATTATATTAGATACTACAAAGTGAGAATGGTTCATGAAATCATAACAATCAAATAATTGTTTTATGAAATCAACTCTAAATGTTATCTTTTCTTTTTTAAGTTGTACAGAAACTTTTGGTCAAAGGGGATAGCATTCTAACCAAAGTAAGGTTTTTATTTATTTTTGTTTATAGCTTAGACTCCATTTAGAAAAGTTACTCAAAGTGACACTGCCAATATATGTAATCTGATGACTCTCTCTATGAAACAAATTCTACATATAAGTTTTGTTTTTGTCTTTAAATGTACAAGGATTTTTGGACAAAAGGTAATAAAATGTCTATTAAGTAAAGTTTTTCTTTCTGTTTTTGTTTGTTGTTTTCAACTTACAACTCCATAGTTTTTATCAGTGAACACAGAGTTTAAAACAACTGTAGGACAATATAAATAAACTGGGACTGTTCTGGACAAGTAGGTAGATGGCCACTCTTCTTTGAGTATTAGCTCAACTCCACTAGTCCATTAGTCCACTCTCACTATGTGTTCAGTTGTCCACCTGATTCTTTCCAAGGAATTGAATAAAAGCAAAAATCATGTAAGATCTAGTCTTTTTATTCTTTGAAAATCTGTGTAAGCTATTGGATTCATTAAATATTCTAAAGATCATCCCAGGTGACAACAGCTCATTCCACATTAGTAAATGAAGCTAAGGTCTGGAGCAGGGAAGGGAACAGAGCCTTCCTGTTCAGGGGCTACTCTGCAGCTAATCAATTATTTTTCATCACTGGCCATTTGGTAGAGAAGAGCTAAGCATGAGTGATCCACCTTACTACTCCTCAAACAACACTTGGTACCTTGTGTCCTACTAGTTAATGATGGGTTATCCCAGGATAAGGCTTATAAGACACAGTACTGGACTAGTAGACATCTAGTAAATTCAGACTTCTAGCACAGTGGCACAGATCTGCTGCCTTTTTATCAGTCAAGAGACTACAAGTGTGTCATGTCAAAAGAGAACTTGTCCATGGTATTAAAGCTGCATAATGTCCAAATACATGGAAAAGAGGAAATATTTCAGGTACCTTATTAGTCCATTAAGGAATGAATAACTACTATCTGCCTCCCAATAATCATTCAGGACAGGAACCCTTAGAATTTAATTGAATTATGGATATACTTCCAATTAAATCATGTCCACCCATAAATACAACTACATTTTGTAAAGCCTAAAGATAGTACAGTTAGTCTTCAAGGGAATATTCGACCTTAGTGCTATACACAGGCAATTCAAAGGAATGCAAGGAAATTGACCTTTCAGAATGTTAAGCACTCCTGAGATGAAAGAGACGCTTCACACAGCCTGTGATTGATCATGCACAGAAAGTGGGAGTAAGGTTACCAGAGGGTGGGTTCATTCATAACTGACCAAAAATAAGCAAACAAATACAGAAACTTTTTAAGAAAAGAAAATATATCCTTAGCAAAGCATGATCCTTAGCATAGGGACAATACATATAATTCTCAAATGAAAAGCAACCACTGGCAGGTATTTTACTTAAGCCCCCTTAGTTACTTTCTCAGAATCTGCTCAGAATCAATGTGCTATTAAGAAGAAATGATTCATTGATTTACAGTGGTGGCTAAGATTTTTTACATCCACAAGTCTTGAGACACACTGATCAATATATGGTCTTACTATAATCACTTCCTCCAAAACACCTCTGTGTCCATATTTCATTGGAAGAAGTGTTGTGAATCAACCTAGGCCAACTAAATTACACAAGGTAATTTACTTCTTTATATAAATATCAGTAGAAATTTAAGGATGGGTGAGGACTGGCTATCCCCACATTTTCTTACCAGAGTTTAATGAAACCAAATTTCAAACCAAATTATTAAGAATATACATTACAGTTCACATGACTCCTCAAGTATGAGCAGTCTCTAAAATACTTTAGGCAATCATGCATCTCTTAATGGCCCTAATATCTCCAATGAGAGTCCGTGTTCACGTTCCTTACATTAACTATCAATACCTAGAGTGGGAATCTTGCCCCTGATAAGAGATGCCTTGTGGCAGCCTCCCAATTGACTGGAATTGTAGCTGACCACTAACAGGTGTGAATTCCAGGTGAGGGGAGCTTTCTAAACTAAAGACTAATTTAAACTAACATATAAGTAATATCACACTGTGAAAGCTGAAATGTTTTTAAGTAAATTTCAGCCACATAATAGAAAGTTTAATATTTCCCCCTCACCCACAATTTGATAATTCCAAATGCTCTGTACAGATCTTTGGCCATCCCAGCCCTCCCCTGTGTTTAGGATTAGCTATAGTGGAGTGAATAGAGTACAGGCAGATGGCGGTGGGGGTGGTGGCGGAGAGTGCTTTTTTTCCTAATAGATAGCTAAGTGATTTGGGGTAAATGCTTTAACCTCCCTAACCCTTAGTGTTCTCATCCTCAAAATGAAGAGAAAATGACTATTGGAAAGAGCTACTGTGAAAATCAGGAAAACAAATGAGAAGAAGCCAAGACTCAGGCAGGCACAGACAAATGCCAGAAAGGTTTTGCTCCTGGAGGCTCCCCTCTGCAGGCCACTGTTACCATGAGGCCCCAGAATCTTGCAGACCACAACCCAATACTCCTGGGACAAGCTCGTCTGAAAACCCTCACAGTCAAGTCATCCTGAGGTGGCTCCTTGAGCCTCTCACCTGTGACACTCTGAAAATGTCCAAAGAGTGTTACTGTGCTTGTAAAAAGTCACCTGCTAAACGTCTCCCCACTGCTATTCATGAGTTATCTAGTGAGGCCATTCCTGCTACATAACCCACAGAAGGTCAGAGCTTCACTGTCACTGTCCCTTTCTGCCCTCAGAGGCCACCAGCCTCATAATCCCTCAGGCCTTGCCCATGGCAGCCCGCTCAGGTCTCCCCACTACCACTGATTCAAGGCTATCGGCAAAGTTTAACTGCCAGCTTCCTGCCCCCACCATTCCCTCCATTCTTTCCTGCTTTTGACAATGGTGAAAGCTACTGCTGTTTGCCCTAGACCACCAGTTCTGGTCAAGGAGCCCTAACTTCTAGTGTTACTACTGTTCTGAGGGTCTAACTGGACTAACCAATCTCTAAGTAATCACAATTCTATTGATCACACATGTTCTTAGTTGCAGCCTTCCAAATCTGGGATACAGACCAAACCTTTCAAAGATGCTGAGTGCAAAGACAATACAGATGGACCACAGACCCCACCTTTCTGCAAACTGAGATTCCTTTTCCTGTCCCACCCTCATCATCTGTTTTCTTAGGCAAAGAAATCACCCTTGGATGTCTCCAAATCCCTCCTATTCCCCATGCCAGGTGCCCTAGGGCCCTTATATATGTTCATCCCAAAGGCGGCCATGACTCTCCTGGCACTCTGAGAAGGATGTAGCCACTCTGAGGTATTACAAGGACCTGGTACCATATAGGAGGCCCTACCAGACTAAAACCTACCATTTCTCAATAATATGAGGAGTTAAAAGAGGAAAAATAATGTTCATGTTTAATTGACAAAAAGGTTGAGACACAGTATCATGAATAAGTATTTGACCAGTGATAGATGGTCTATTTCAATCAATTAATTTCTTCGGAACTTAATTCAACCTGAACTAGATTTGAATCCCTGGTCTGACTTTGGCTATAGTTATCGATTCAAAGTAAGGCAATAGTTCTATAATTATCCAGTAGTTATTACATCATTAGCATGACTGATTTAGACCATCTAGGAGAAGGTTTTTATCTTTTTGATTATGTCCAACACTGACAGCTTTAAAATTTTAATAATACCTTAATCTAATGGTTTAATCTTTATTAGTGATTATTGGAAAATATTTTGCTTAATAATGTCTGAAATTTACATCAGCATAAATCTAGCTGAATAAGCTCCAAGCAAAATATTCTTACTTTATAATCAACCTAGACCATTACAAAAATACACAAAAGGAGGCTGATGTAGTGGTACATGGATTTGATATTTGAATAAACTGTTGTTTCATTTGATGTCAAATATGTTTTTGCCTGGGACGTCAACTCAGGCTTAGGTTATATTCAGATTCCTTTTATCTTATTGTGTTTAAAAAAGAAATAGACTCAGATTTTTATTTCACATATTTAATATTCTTTTAATTGGATCTGAACTATTATTTCTTTAACAAACTTTGTTTACTGAAGCATGCTCCAATTGTCTCAGTGTGTAACATTTCATATGTATGCCACAGTCCCTCCAACAATATGAACAGAAGGTACATATAAAAATTATTCATTTTTACCAAAATAAATTGGACAAATTTCCTAATAAAAAGTAAATGTTTCTCTTATTAACAAGGCAATGTACTTGTCTACAGATCCTTAGATTACCAATAATACCATTTATTATGCACGTTTATACCTTTTGCTCGATTATTATTATCACATTCATACTTTCATTCATTTTATGATATATATGTGACAAAACAGCTGCTGATAGTTTGGGGGAGGGAGGCATTCAGAAATTTTTGAAATTGTGCCTAAATAAAAGCAGTAAATTCTACAAATTCCTCATCAATCAGTGGCTTAGTCAAAATAAAAGCCAATGAACCAGTGAAGGGTACATATCAATTTTTTCCTTTTCGTCAAAGTAAGTTGGACAAAATTCCTGCATGATTGCATATTTAAAAACCTAATCTTTGTATTTGCCAACATTGCTAAGCTGCTGTATCAACTGTCTAGCTTTAGCCAAATAAAACCTTTTTGCAACTTTGGAAGAAACTTCTATACAGGAAACTGTAAATTTGGACAGGCTTAATTGTGTCTCAATATGTGGTGTTTTTACACCATTTCTTACCTTTATAACTACATAAATTATATGATATTCCATAATGACCATAATAGCCATGTAATTAAAGGTTTTGTTAGTTTAATTATCTGTTTTCTGTGTGAGACTAGAAAGAGTAAGAAATGGCATAAAGTGGGTTTCTCTGCTGCCAAGTAACTTCAAGTGGTGCTGTCATTGTTGGTTTTTAATGGCACAAAAATATTTGGTTGACAGTATCAGAGGAATTCCTAGGGGAAATTTCACATATTCTTGTAGATGGAAAAGAATTCTGAATATATATGAGAAAAATTACCATTTTCTCTGTATCTAAATTTTATCAATAGAGACAAATTGATGCATTTTTGATGGTTGTTGTTTTGTGTTGTTCCAATACATCCTAACATATATTAAGAAGAGACTTAAGAAACTGAAAACTCATTTTCAAAACCTCTCTAGAATAATGCTAGGGCAAGTAAAAGGTGAACACTATTTTAAAACACCCTTGTTTTGCCTCTATTATCACATTTGGGCTTAGGTCTTTCATTTGAACCAAGGTTATGGTCAGAGATCAGAGGTCAAAAAAATTGATTAGCTATCCCCAACACATGAAAACAAAGCAAACAAATATAAAACATAGTAAAGAACTTTCATGTTATGATCAACTCCTATGGAACTGCATTTTACCCACTTCTAAGTCACTCTTGAGTCCAGCTCACTATCTTGATCATTACACTAGCTTCTTGGTACAGCTCAAGAACTTATTCAATTATTCCAATTTTACACACACACACTTCATGTAATTGTCATTCCACTCTTTTTAAAGCGGTGGATGAATAATTACTGACTGTGGTTGTCTAAATGTTTTATAATGGGAAATGGACTTCCATGAGAGGTAAGCTAGTGATTAGAGGTAATGAAAAGGTCTGGGAAAGACTGGCGATTGGCTTAGCCAAACTGCTAACTCAATTGTTTCCCAGTTAAATTGCTTCTATCCCAATATAATATGTCTGCTATGTTATACTAGCTACTCATGAGATATAACAACTTAGCAAATAACCTCTAGATGCTAGTATGACAGCACAGTGTGATCTCCGTGAGTCATTTCCAAGTATTTTCCTCTTGTTAAGGGTTGATTTGCAAAGGAACTTTTAATTTCAGTCTTGAAGACCAGATTTGAGAATGATTATGCAGCCAAATGTTGCACTATTACCTATTTTACTTCCCTTTCTTATCAAATGACGTATCATTGCAATTACACCTGCAACTGAAAAATATTTAAATGAACCTCTTGTCAAAAATAATAAAAAGCAATGAAGATAAGCTTTACTTTTTTCAGCATATATGTTTTTCTTTTAGCAATAATCAAATAACTCCTAATGAATTCTAAGAGATTGAGATTTAAGAGACAGTTTCAAAATGCAACTACTCCTAAGATTTGCCCTACTGTTACAGGGTAAAGAAAAAAAAATATTACCTGGGCTTTACAGCCATATTGTCTTTTAATACTACAATGTTAATTATATGTTCAGATAAGAATAAGATAATAAAGCACAAATTTCTTTTGTCAACAAGACAGTATGCTAGTCTGTAAAGCCCAAGAATATTAATAATCCTATTGATAATGCACCTATTTACAGGTAGTATATTTATCCTTTACACATATTACCTTCAATCTTCAAAGTAAGTCACCACCATACATTCATAAGCTTACAGCTTTGTTTGTATTGTCTAGTAGGGCCATTAAAAGTCATTCATGTATAAATTGGTGAAGACATATACAATCATCTCACCAAAAAAAAAGTAATAATAACTGGCAAAATACAGTTTTAAACTTCCCTTGATAATTATGATAAGAGTCTACTGATACAGAGCAATAAAGGCATTAAGTATGGGGCAAATTTTCAAACTTTATTAACAATTTTCCAACCCCACCCCTACACTCCCTACACCTAATCTCACTCCCACATCACTTATAGTTTTCAAAGAATATTTGAAATTGTTTCAAATTTATCTCAATCCTGGATCTACAGGCTCAAATTAATTCATATTTGCCAAAATAGCCAATCATCCAATTCTCTCCAGCCCAAAGACTGGAAGGATTGAGCCTTTAACTCCACAGGCTCCAAGGATATTGTCCTTGTGAAAAGTGTTAGACAGTATACACATATAAGAAAAGGTGACCAGTTCTGTGTATTGATAGAAAACTACAAAACAGAGTTTCTCTTTTGGATTATGAGATACATAATGAGGCCTCACTTTTTGCAGCTTACAATACAAAATACAAAACGATATTTCAGCATCTGGAGGCTACATGTGGATAGTTAGGCTTCAGTAGATAAGTTTCAAAACACACTTAGATACTTAGGTATGTACGCAAATGTAACATACATATTACAGAGGCATTACATATACACCAAAATATAATCCTATTATTATAGTACTAACTTTGAAAAGAAATTAAAATTTTAAATATGTGGTACTAAAGTTATAATACTCAAAAATCACTAATGAAATGACAAATCCTACATGCCATCATTAAATCAAATCAATGGACACACAATAAAGACAAACAGAAAACCTGAATTAAAAACATACACTTAAGATCCAATTAGCTTAAAAGGATTTTTTTTGTTACACATGCAGTGTAGTCAAGCCACTAATTACTTCCAGCCTTCTCAATTTTTGTAGAAGCAGAGTAGCTAAAACTAACAATAAAGGTAAAAATGACCCTACAACTGTCAAAAAAATAACTTACAATTATGAAAGTGAAACAATTACCAGCAGAGCAAAGCTGCTCTCAAATCAAGACACTAACCTTTGTTATTCCTCTAGTGAATTATCTTCTAGAAAATCCCCCTATTTTTTTAATTAGATAAATGGCTGATTTATGAAAGTACAAGGTGAAACTATATGCCAGGAGTCCTGTAGATGTTATTGCACTATTTTAGTAAATTCAAAGGGAAATACGAGTTGTCTTTCTGGTAACAGTCAAAATTAATGGATAGACATAAATTGAATTGCATCCCACATCCCCAGATTAATGCTGCCTGTTTAAAATAAAGTGAGTGTGAGTGAGTGAGAGAGAGAGAGAGAGAGAGAGAGAGAGAGAGAGAGAGTGTGTGTGTGTGTGTGTGTGTGTGTGTGTGTGTGGATAGACAGACGGATGGGTGGATGTACTATGAAACCAGACTAATTCTTCCTTTGGAATAGTGGTCCTTATTTGAAAACAACTCCTTCTTAGTCCATATATTCAGGGTTACTTTGATAGTAGAAAGCAACAGTGTTTCAATGTGAATTACTGTTATTTCAAAGTGAAAATAATAATCATGTAGAGTAACTAACAGAATGCATGTCTTTAGATACAACCAGACTGTAAGGTTACATGCCTGCAAAGTAAAGAAATAAGTAAAATGTAAATAAAACCTTGGGCTAATACTTCCACAAAAAAAGAATGATTAGATTTTCTATATTCATACATTGTTACAGACAAAAAAAGCAATACTAGATCTTTCATCTAAACTAAAAGAAAAAAAAAATCTTTTGTTATAAAATTCAGTACATACTTAGGGTACATTATATTAAAACAAGAATATTTTTGCTGAATTACCATCAAAATTTTTCAAGTATAATCGAATGTCTGCCACTTTTCAAACCTACGTAATTAAAAACTATAAAGTCTAAACAATAATAATAATAATAAAGATGAGTTTTTCATGGACAAGATCTCTCTTATTCATGCTATTTACCTCAGTTCAGTTGTTCAGCCCACAGAAAATGTCCCATAAATGCTGCTGAAATAAACTGGATTTTCAGCTAACACTTCTGAAGATTTAAGCCAATCTGACCTCTGTTAATATTTAGGGAACTATTAAACAAATCCTATGAAAACCCTCACATGTTATAAACCAATGAAATGTGGAGGACTCAAAAAATTAGGAGAATCTTCTGCTGTAAGTTCAACCTGACTTCAGTCTATATAGCAAATTCTAAATGACTTCAGACTCTCAGCTCTCAACAAAAACCTTCTCCTCCCACCCTCCCCCTCTTCTTTTTCTCTCCTGTCATTCTTTCTCACAGTTGATATCTTCAGAAAGTACTTACAGAGACCCTGCAATAGGGGTAATGGACCTCCTCCCATTTCCTTAACTCCACAGTGACCCTTTCTGCCATTCCAATAGCCACAGAGCAAAGAGATGACTGCTACCCTGTGATGGATATTTGGTTCTCTTAATCTTGCTTCTACCTGGGAAGATAATGTATCTCAAAATAGATGATGGAAGATAGATTGATGGACGGAAATTTTCATGTCTAGACTCACCACGCAGTAAATATTTATTTACAGTATCCTGCATATAAATAACTCCCAAACCCACATCTCTAAATCTAACTCTACTGTTGCCATGACCTTAAAAACATGCAAGTGAGATCTCTACCTTGGCTATGCTGAGCAAACTTTTCAAACTTTTCTTTTAGAGACAGAAGAGCTACTCAAGTATACATCAGTCCCCACGGGGATGATTTTCCCCTCCAGGTGTTTCTCCAGGTCTGGCCCCACGGGGTTTTGAATCAGGTCTCAATTAGCTCATGCCTGAACTCCAGTTTTCTTCTCGCCATAACATTTTTACACTCTAAAACATCTTCCACAAAGCAAATCCATCTTTCAGATGTCCTCGCTTGGATATCTCTATGTAGAACATGACTGAGGTTTCTACGATTTTGGGTTTATTTCCATTTCAAGGCCTCTAAATAATCATACTTTTTCTAAATATAGTAATCACTAGCCTCATGCTTGCTGCATTTCATAGGTGCTGGCTGCCTCTCTCTCTTTGCACTCACATCATCGCCTCCATTTAACACAGACCCTCTTGGGAGCTACTGAGAGAACTGTAATTCACTCTCCACTCAAAATCACAGAACAAACCTCTTGAACCACACGTTTCTCCCCATCCTAAACTCTGTTAAGGTGCGTATATATGTATGCATATGTGTGTGCGCGCGCGTGTGTGTGTGTGTGTGTGCGTATGTGTTTGTTCTAAAGCTGGTCAAAAAGAGTCTGTTCATATTAATTTGACCTATTTTGAATACTCTGTATTTCTAGCCATTTGCCTTAAAATTAAGCAAGTTAAAATTCTACTCAATTGTATTAGCTTTTTAATTTTATTATATCTTGTTTATATTTTTATCCAGTATAAAATTGTTCTTTAGTTAACTGATTTGCACCATAACGGAGATAGCTGTAGACTACAATTTCCAATGCAGGAAGGTCTTTGGTGTCAGGAGAGCGCTCCTGTTCATGTATCACAGACATCCCTTAATATTGACAATGAGGAGGCAAATGATATGGTTTGTATCAGAATTAGACAAAATTTGTCATTTACATGGAAGTTGCAAAAATCTGACAGTCCCGTGTAATAAAAAATGTCAGTCCATTCAATGATCCAAAATTTCTGGCACTCACTGTTACTTTAGTGTGGCCTCCAGAACTTTTACAACTTCCCAGATTAGTGATTTTTCCCTGGGGCTTTTCTTAATGTCTCTGTGTTCAGTGCCACAATTCACAAACTCAGGTTTGCAAACTCTGTTCCAAAATTTTAAAGAAAGCATTCATGATTATTCAAGTGATCTTTATAAGGCAAGTGTTAGCTAGTCGTCCAGGGTTGAAATTCATCACCTTTAGACACACCTCTGTCTCCACCCACTAAACCTTGGCTGTTTGTTTATACAAAGAAGACTGGCGCCACTGGCCCCCTTTCCTTTACACTCTTATCACCCTCTTCCATGCAACATCTCTCTGGATGGCCACAGAAGCAACCCGAAATTCAGAATTGCACGTAAACAGTGGTGAGCAGGCTGGTTGGTCTCCTCCCCGGGTGGCCTGGTCCAGGACAATGGCCCTTTTTTTCAACCTGCCTTCGGTGACCGCTGTCCAGAGTCCCACAGCCTCCAACTCAAGGGCACAGTCAGGCTTGGGGTGTTCCTGGAAAGTAACCCCACCTTTAAACGCCTGTGTACGCACTTCCATGCCCCACTGTCAATGCCCAGGGATAGAAAGCAAGAAGGCTGCAACTTTAAGGTTTTATCGTTGAAAAATTTACTCCCATGTTCACACAGAGGTTGTACTAAAAGAAGACAAGAAGGTGGGTAGTTGTGCTCTGGCCAGTTGTTTTCACAGCTGGCTGCATCAGTCATCCGCTCCTAAAACCTTATTTGACAGGTAATTAGTTCCTTATCTCCAGATCATTCCAGGAACTCCTCAGCATCAATCTGACCTGGGAGAGGGGCCTGAAGAGGAAGGGAGTGGTGCTGAAATCGTGCTAAGCGTGTCCCGGGGGTGCAGGAAAGAGGACTCCGGCGCCAGGAATGTGCTGGGTCCAGAGGCAAGAGAAGGGAGAGCCAGGAAATCTTAAGGGTAGGAAGAGACGCAACGGGAGAAGGGCAAGATACCTGGACGTGTCCTGAGAGAAGTGGGAATGGGCGAGGAGGACGCTGACTGCACAAAAATCGGGCATGTAAGATGGGGCGAGGGGAAAGCCGGACAGCAGGGAGTGCAGTGCGGCGGCCAGCCTCAGCCGGGGCCGGACCCTCACGGAGCGCCGGTGAGGCTGGCCCCTGGTCGCGCCGCCGGGGCCCGAAAGTTGGCGCGACCACGGACGACCGGCCGGCCGACGACCCTGCGCGGCGGGGAGCGCCCGAGGGGAGCGGCGCGGCGCCCTACCTTCTGGTCGACGATGGAGCAAGCCATCTCGCGGACGTGCGCCAGGCTGTAGTCGCCGCACGAGTCCCGCAGCAGCAGCACCGGCTCGCGGCTCAGGCCGATCTGCAGATGGAACGAGATGCCGCCGGCCGGGGCCGCGGCGGGAGCCAGGAGAGGCGCGGGCCCCGACCCAGACCCCGGGACCAGCGCGGCCGCCGCCGCGGGCAGCAGCGGGCTGGGCGGCCGCAGGGCCGGAGGGGCGCTCATCGCTCGGCGGGGCCGCCGGGGGCCGCGGCGACCAGCGGCCGAAAAGTTTTGCTGCGGCGGAGCCGGGAGCTTCTTTCTCCGAGAGCCGAGGCGGAAAATAAAAACTTTCCGGAAAAGTCCCCGCACGGGGGGAGGGCGAGAGGATGAGGACCGGGAGGGGAGGGAGGAGGGAAAATGGCCGAGGCGGGAGAGCGCGGCCGGCGGCGCGGGCGCCGCGCGGGGGAGGCGCCGCCGGGGAGCAGCCGCCGCGGCGCGCTCGGAGGGACGGGGCGGCGGGGCCGGCGCGGCCCGGGCGGGGGCGGGACCGCGGAGCCTCCGCCCGGCGGGCGCCGGACCGCAGTGGCCTCAGGCTGCCCGGTCACCGCCCCCTCCGCCGGCTCCCGGGGCCTGAGCCTCCCCCGCCGGGGCAGCACCGAGCGGCGGGCGCAGGGCCGCCTCCGCGCGCCTGGGCCGTGCCTCCGCGCCGGGACTCCAGCCTCCGCGGACGGACAGGGCGCACCTCCTCCGATCCGCCGCCCTGGGCCGCGGGCGTCCCGGTCCCCACAGTCCCCGCCGCCTCTTCAGTGCCCGGGGACAGCGCACTTTACCAGTGAGGCGACCAGTGACGGACCCAAGACGCCGAGTCCTGCGGTTCCCCGTGGGTCTTCGGAGCGTCAAAGGGAGGATGGAAACAGAGGGTCCTCGGAAACCACATTATAGCTCCTTTTAGGACCCCCTTGGGTTTGTTACCAAAAAGGGTAGGAAGCCCGCAGAAATGTATTTAACCTGTCTCTACCTTTTCTGTCTCTCTGACACACCCTGATACCCACCGCTACCTACTCCAAGCACCCGACGTACACAAGTGCCCAGATTCAGAAGGTGGTCTTCTTTGAAAGAAAAGGCATTGTCTGCACAAAGACAGCAGGAAGGTCTGATGTGGCCTCTTTCCCTTTACCTTATACTTTGTGTCTGGCGCTCCCACTTCTAGAGCCTCAGAAACTGTTTTCTTTCTTTTCCATCCCTCTAAAGTCCGCTTTGTAGAGTGGTGCTCTCAGCTCCAACATCAAGGCTGGGCACCATCTGCTCTAATTTTGGTAGTTGTTTCTTGTTGCTGTTGTTTTGGTGGGTGTAGGAGAGGGGGGTTGCTTCCCAGGCCTTGGAGCTGAATTCTAATCTCTCTGCAGGGCGGACTTCATAGGTGTATGACTGCAGGCCCGGACCTCGGAAGGGCCCTACTCAGGTGGGATGCTCTGCCACAGTGTCTGCTGCCTGACACCGTACTATAATTCTTAGTACGTTTTTTTCATTTTACAGTGAGCCAGGCAAATCATATGGAACATCTCCACTTCCCTATCTTACCCTCAACACCGCGTGCTCACGCGCACTCACACAAATGCACACACACATATATCCAAGCAAAATGATATGTATGTTTTCTTTTGTCTTCAGTTGTATTTTGTTTTGTCTTGTTTGTTTGTGTCGTGACCTCTTTTTCTGGCCCAAGACAGGATATTGCAAGGTACTTTCCTCTTAAAACCTTGTTCCCATGGCCAGTAGTAGAGCACTGAATGTCCCCAAGGACATTCCCCAGTGTCTGCCAATGACATTGTCATTCACTGCTCTAGAAGGGACTTGAACTTACTCTCTGGATCTGACAGTGTGATGAGGTCTACATGTATGTACTGGCGTTTAACCTGCTTATTTACTTATGAAATGGTTCTCTTAATGATAGACTATAATTTTCCTAATGTACCAGATTCAGCTAAGGTAGGAGAATGCTGGAATCATTCTTGATGAAATGCCCTTTTGATATCCCTAGGAGGTTTTATTTACTGTCTCTGCCATAACAGATCACATTAAAAAGGAAAACAATAGGTAAGATCATTTCTGATAATCATAATTGCAATGAATAAAAATAATGCGGTAGTAATGAATGACTTGGGGTGGGGGTGCGGGTGCTTAGTGAACTACTTTGAACTAGGAAATAAAAGAAGTTTTCACTGAGTTTACTTTTGAGCCAAAACCGGGATGGAAAGGGGCCTGCCTGAGGAAGAAAAGCATGGATGGGCAAGACAGATGCATAATGTAGGAAGTGTCCAGTAATTCACAATTAATAATCAGGAGGATTGAGAAAAACCTGATTAGCATGGGAGTTAGTCTAAAAGCACTGTATGCTTTGTCCAGATGACATGGACAGCAGAGAGAGTAGAAAACATATGCAATGCAAAGATGCAGGATCTATTTTGGAGGCAGAACTGAAGGTCTGTTCCTCATGAATCTAGGGAGTGAGAGAATAAGGGAGTTATGAAAGACTCCCAAGTTTCTGAGCTGTTAGCCTGAGGGTGGTGTCAATAACTGAGACATAGGGAACAGCTAGTGCAGAGAGCCTAACACAGAGATGTACATGGCATTTTCAAGGCACCAGAAAAGAGGGGCAAGTGTGAGAGAGGAGGTCAAAGAACTGGTAGAAGCCAGATCACAAAGGGTCTTGAAAGCTATAGTAAAGAGTTTTTATTCTATTCTTTGTGTACTGCTGAACCATTGGAAGGTTCTAAACCAGGGAGTGATAATATTTAATATCATGCTTTAAAAAGATCACTCTCTGGCTACTGTAAGAGAAAAAGGCCAAAGCAGAGACACCAGGTAGGAGACTTGATGTTGTCCAGTCTAGAAACATTTGTGGCTTGGATGACTGTGGCTGCAGTAGAGATACCAAGAAATGGAAAGATGCAGGATCTATTTTGGAGGCAGAACTAAAGGTCTCTTCCTCATGTATCTAGGGAGAGAGCCAGGGAGTTATGAAAGACTCCTAAGTTTCTGAGCTGTTAGCCTGAGGGTAGTGTCAATAACTGAGACAGAGAACATAGGGAGGAGGCAAGTGTTGCAATAAGTAAGAGTTCTGCTTTGACCATGCTGAGTTTGAGATGCCACTAGACATTAAACCTCAACTACAGCTTAATATCTGAGTGCAGAGTTCAGGGAAGAAAGGAGAGCCAGAAATACATTTGGAAATTGCCAATGTGGAGAAGATATTTTAAAGTGAGACTAGAGGAGCTCTCTAGAGAGGGGGCGCTTGAAGCACTCATCAGTTATATGAGGCTTACAGGAAGTTAGATGTCTTACTTAGGAAGAAAATAAGCTGTGTAAATAATTGCTTCTGATACTCTGCTTTCTCAATAGTATGAAGGATTCTTGTAGGGTGTTGGAAATAATTGAAAAGGATGCAAGGACAGGGGAGAGAATTTTTAAGAAGCCCTAGAGAATTAAAATTACTTTTACAAAGATGATAAATTATAAAATGCAAAAGAGTGAATCAAGAGAAATAAGATGAAGAAAAAAATCTCAAAACCACTGGAGTTCCCCATTACAAGCAGAAAACTGCCGTGGAGTTGGCTATTGCAATTTCTATAGTAGACACCTGAGATCTGACAGTTTGCTACCTGCTATCCATTTCTGCTGAATGACAAGAGAATGAACGATAGATAATACCTGACAGAATATCTCTGGTAACGTCAAGCTATACATAGAACACTTGAAGGATTAGAGATAACTCAGTGGTTTCAATCCATTCTAGATGTTTGAACTTTGGAATACGGAGTGTGGGGGAAGGATATAGAAAGTGAATAGCTGCTGATATAAGTTATACTCATGAACTGGAATTTAATTTTTTGGATTATGGCTGACATTACTGGAAAAATGGACTGCTGACAGTGACTGGGAATACCATCTTAGAATAAGGTCCAATACCCTCATCAAGACTCCATGTAAACATGAGTTGGGAATGCCGAAGTATGCCGAGGTACTTAATGATAATTTTCATAGATGAATGCTAATCCTGTAGGATGCCCTTCAAGAAAAGGTTGGATATTAAAGTAATTTTGGAAATAAATTTTATTTTTTTTAAAGCTTTAAATTAAGTCAGCAATTAAAGACACTGAGAAGTCCTACAAAAGTTTATTCCACTTGACCTATTACTTTTTAGACAGTTTTTAACCTCAGAACTCCACATTTTTTGTTGTTGCTGTCTTTTATTATGGAGCATATCTTAACATTTCACATAACAAGTGTTCCACATAGCAACTTCAGGAAATTGAATACCAGACAACATGTGTAAAAGAATTTTGGAGGCAGAGCCAAGATGGCGGCATGAGTAGGACAGTGGGAATCCCCTCCCAAAAACATATATATTTTTGAAAAGAAAACAAATACAATTAATCCTAAAAGAGAGACCAGAAGACACAGGACAACAGCCATACTACATCCACACCTGCGAGAGCCCAGCGCCTAGTGAAAGGGGTAAGATACAAGCCCTGGCCCCCAGAGGGACCCGAGCGCCCCTCCCCCAGGTCCCGGCGGGAGAAGAATAGGCAGAGCAGGAGGGAGAGGGAGCCCAGGACTGCTGAACACCCAGCCCCAGCCATCCGCACTAGAGCGCAGACACAGTGCATGCGCGGAGGGATGGAAACTAGGGAAACAGGGCAGCAAGACCTCTGAGAGGTTCCAAAGACGATCCCCCTGTGACAAAGAAAAGCGAGGGCTTTTGGAAAGTCTTAAAGGGAAAGGGACGCCACAGCTGGATGGAAACAACCCAGGTCACAGTCCAGAGGCTGGAAATTCCAGGGAAATCCGGGCACACTAAACCCCTGGGCAACACCTCTGATACCCCTCACGGAGGTAAACAGCCAAACAGCCCCCTGTCCATTACCCCTCCGGGGCCCTGCCAAAGCAGACAAGCAGACTGAGGCAGGCCACGCCCTGCGCAAGGGAGCTTCCTCAATACCGGCGGGACAAATATACAAAGACACAGTCTACACACAATTGCCCAGCACAAGCCACTAGGGGGCGGAGTTGTCCCAGTGAAGAAAGGCCAGGAATCAATTGGAAAGCTGATAGACGCTTCAATAGCACTCAACTGCACCTATCAACATGAAAAGGCAAAAAAATTTGATCCAGACAAGACTAACACAGACAGCTTTGGCATCTGCTACACCTTCCCCTGAGAAGGAACCTGGGGAGATAGATTTAACCAGTCTGCCTGAAAAACAATTCAAAACAAAAGTCATAACCATGCTGATGGACTTGCAGAGAAATATGCAAGAAGTAAGGACAGAGAATACAGAAATAAAACAATCTCTGGAAGGACTTCAAAACAGAACGGACAAGATGCAAGAGACCATTAATGGACTAGAAAACAGAACAGGAATGCAGAGAAGCTGATGCAAAGAGAGATAAAAGGATCTCCAGGAATGAAAGAATTCTAAGAGAGCTGAGTGACCAATGAAATGGAACAATATCTGCATTATAGGGGTACAAGAAGAAGAAAGAGAAAAAGGGATAGAAAGTGTCTTTGAAGAAATAATTGCTGAAAACGTCCCCAAACTAGGGGAAGAAATGGCCTCTCAGACCACAGAGGTACACAGAACTCCCATGACAAGGGATCCAAGGAGGGCAACACCAAGCAAGACACATAATAATTAAAATGGCAAAGATCAAAGACAAGGACAAAGTATTAAAGGCAGCCAGAGAGAAAAAAAAGGATACCTACAAAGGAAAACCCATCAGGCTATCATCAGACTTCTCAACAGAAACCCTACAGGCCAGAAGTAAATGGCATGATATACTTAATGCAATGAAACAGAAGGGCCTCGAACCAAGACTACTGTATCCAGCACGAATATCATTTAAATATGAAGGAGGGATTAAACAATTCCCAGACAAGCAAAAGTTGAGGGAATTTGCCTCCCACAAACAACCTCTACATGGAAGCACTCCTAAAAAGAGCACAGGACAAAACACCCAACATATGAAGAAGGGAGGAGGAGGAGGAATAAGAAGGGAGAGAAATAAAGAATCATCAGACCGCATTTATAATAGCTCAACAAGCGAGTTAAGTTAGACAGTAAGAGAGTAAAGAAGCTAACTCTGAACTTTTGGTAACCACAAACTTAAAGCCTGCAATGGCAATAAGTACATACCTTTCAATAATCACCATAAATGTAAATGGACTGAATGCACCAATCAAAAGACACAGAGTAATAGAATGGATAAAAAAGCAAGATCCATCCATATGCTGCTTACAAGAGACTCGCCTCAAACCCAAAGACATGCACAGACTTAAAGTCAAGGGATGGAAAAAGATATTTCATGCAAACAACAGAGAGAAAAAAGCAGGTGTTGCAATTCTGGTATCAGACAAAACAGACTTCAAAATCAAGAAAGTAATAAAAGACAAAGAAGGACATTACATAATGATAAAGGGCTCAGTCCAACAAGAGGATATAACCATTATAAATATACATGCACCCAATACAGGAGCACCAACATACCTGAAACAAATACTAACAGAACTAAAGGAGGAAATAGAATGCAATGCGTTCATTCTAGGAGACTTCAACACACCACTCACTCCAAAGGACAGATCCACCAGATAGAAAATAAGAAAGGACACAGAGGCACTGAAAAACACACTAGAACAGATGGAACTAATAGACATCTACAGAACTCTACATCCAAAAGCAACAGGATACACATTCTTCTCAAGTGCACATGGAACATTCTCCAGAATAGACCACGTAGTAGGCCACAAAAAGAGCCTCAGTAAATTCCAAAAGATTGAAATCCTACCAACCAACTTTTCAGACCACAAAGGCATAAAACTAGAAATAAACTGTACAAAGAAAGCAAAAAGGCTCACAAACATATGGAGGCTTAACAACACGCTCCTAAATAATCAATGGCTCAATGACCAAATCAAAATGGAGATCCAGCAATATATGGAAACAAACGACAAAAACAACACAAAGCCCCAACTACTGTGGGACACAGCAAAAGCAGTCTTAAGAGGAAAGTATATAGCAAACCAGGCATATTTAAAAAAGGAAGAACAATCCTAAATGAATGGTCTAATGTCACAATTATCAAAATTGGAAAAAGAAGAACAAATGAGGCCTAAGGTGAGCAGAAGGTGGGGCATAATAAATATCAGAGAAGAAATAAATAAAATTGAGAAGAATAAAACAATAGAAAAAAATCAATGAAACCAAGAGCTGGTTCTTCGAGAAAATAAACAAAATAGATAAGCCTCTAGCCAGACTAATTAAGAGGAAATGAGAGTCAACACAAATCAACAGTATCAGAAACAAGAAAGGAAAAATCACGACGGACCCCACAGAAATACAAAGAATTATTAGAGAGTACTATGAAAACCTATATGCTAACAACCTGGGAAACCTAGGAGAAATGGACAACTTCCTAGAAAAATACAACCTTCCAAGACTGACCCAGAAAGAAACAGAAAATCTAAACAGACCAATTGCAAGCAACGAAATTGAAGCGGTAATCAAAAAACTACCATAGAACAAAAGCCCTGAGCCGGATGGATTTACCTCGGAATTTTATCAGACATACAAGGAAGACATAATACCCATTCTCCTTAAAGTTTTCCAAAAAATAGAAGAGGAGGGAATACTCCCAAACTCATTCCATGAAGCTTACATCACCCTAATACCAAAACCAGGCAAAGACACCACCAAAAAAGAAAACTACAGACCAATATCCCTGATGAACATAGATGCAAAAACACTCAACAAAATATAAGCAAACCAAATTCAAAAATACATCAAAAGGATCATGCACCATGACCAAGTGGGATTCATCTGAGAGATGCAAGGATGGTACAACATTCGAAAGTCCATTAACATCATCCACCACATCAACAAAAAGAAAGACAAACATCACATGATCACCTCCATAGATGCTGAAAAAGCATTTGACAAAGTTCAACATCCATTCATGATAAAAACCCTCAGCAAAATAGGAATAGAGGGGGAGTACCTCAACATAATAAAGGCCATTTATGATAAACCCACAGCCCACATTATATTGAACAGCGACAAGCTGAAAGCATTTCCTCTGAGATCGGGAACTAGACAGGGATGCCCACACTCCCCACTGTTATTTAACATAGTACTGGAGGTCCTAGCCACGGCAGTCAGACAAAACAAAAAAATACAAGGAATCCAGATTGGTAAAGTAGAAGTTAAACTGTCACTATTTGCAGATGACATGATAATGTACATAAAAAACCCTAAAGACTCCACCCCAAAACTATTAGAACTGATATCAGAATAGAGCAAAGTTGCAGGATACAAAATTAACACACAGAAATCTGTGGCTTTCCTATACACTAACAATGAACCAACAGAAAGAGAAATCAGGAAAACAACTCCATTCACAATTGCATCAAAAAAATAAAATACCTAGGAATAAACCTAACCAAAGTGAAAGACTTATACTCTGAAAACTACAAGTCACTCTTAAGAGAAATTAAAGGGGACACTAACAGATGGAAACTCATCCCATGCTCATGGCTAGGAAGAATTAATATCATCAAAATGGCCATCCTGCCCAAAGCAATATACAGATTTGATGCAATCCCTATGAAATTACCAGCAACATTCTTCAATGAACTGGAACAAATAATTCAAAAATTCATATGGAAACACCAAAGACCCCGAATAGCAAAAGCAATGCTGAGAAAGAAGAATATAGTAGGGGGGATCTCACTCCCCAAACTTCAAGCTCTACTATAAAGCCATAGTAATCAAGACAATTTGGTACTGGCACAAGAACAGAGCTACAGACCAATGGAACAGACTAGAGAATCCAGACATTAACCAAGACATATATGGTCAATTAATATTTGATAAAGGAGCCATGGACATACAATGGCAAAATGACAGTCTCTTCAACAGATGGTCCTGGCAAAACTGGACAGCTACATGTAGGAGAATGAAACTGGACCATTGTCTAACCCCATATACAAAAGTAAACTCAAAATGGATCAAAGACCTGAATGTAAGTCATGAAACCATTAAACTCCTGGAAAAAAACATAGGCAAAAACCTCTTAGACATAAACATGAGTGACCTCTTCTTGAACATATCTCCCCAGGCAAGAAAACCAACAGCAAAAATGAACAAATGGGACTATATTAAGCTGAAAAGCTTCTGTACAGCAAAAGACACCATCAATAGAACAAAAAGGAACCCTACAGTATGGGAGAATATATTTGAAAATGACAGATCTGATAAAGGCTTGACGTCCAGAATATATAAAGAGCTCACATGACTCAACAAACAAAAAACAAATAACCCAATTAAAAAATGCGTAGAGGAACTAAACAGACAGTTCTCCAAAAAAGAAATACAGATGGCCAACAGACACATGAAAAGATGCTCCACATCGCTAATTATCAGAGAAATGCAAATTAAAACTACAATGAGGTATCACCTCACACCAGTAAGGATGGCTGCCATCCAAAAGACAAACAACAACAAATGTTGGCGAGGCTGTGGAGAAAGGGGAACCCTCCTACACTGCTGGTGGGAATGTAAACTAGTTCAACCATTGTGGAAAGCAGTATGGAGGTACATCAAAATGCTCAAAACAGACTTACCATTTGACCCAGGAATTCCACTCCTAGGAATTTACCCTAAGAACGCAGCAATCAAGTTTGAGAAAGACAGATGCACCCCTATGTTTATCGCAGCACTATTTACAATAGCCAAGAATTGGAAGCAACCTAAATGTCCATCGATAGATAAATGGATAAAGAAGAGGTGGTACATATACACAATGGAATACTACTCAGCCATAAGAAAAGGGCAAATCCAACCATTTGCAGCAACATGGATGGAGCTGGAGGGTATTAATGCTCAGTGAAATAAGCCAAGCGGAGAAAGAGAAATACCAAATGATTTCACTCATCTGTGGAATATAAGAACAAAGGAAAAACTGAAGGAACAAAACAGCAGCAGAATCACAGAACTCAAGAATGGACTAACAGGTACCAAAAGGAAAGGGACTGGGGAGGATGGGTGGGTAGGAAGGGATAAGGGGGGAAAGAAGAAGGGGGGTTTCAAGATTAGCATGCATGGGGGGTGTGGGAGAAAGGGGAGGGCTGTACAACACAGAAAAGGCAAGTAGTGATTCCACAACATTTTGCTATGCTGATGGACAGTGACTGTAAAGGGTTTTATAGGGGGGACCTGGTATAGGGGAGAGCCTAGTAAACATAATATTCGTCATGTAAGTGTAGATTAATGATAACAAAAAAAAAAGAAAAAAAAAAGCAGTTCCTGTGTTGTGACCTCCAATGAGTTACACAATGGTACAAAGGGCATATAAAAGTGTAGGCAACGGTCTGTGTTTATACAGAGGATCAAAGCCTAATTTGGCTACCCCGAAAATGAACTAAGATACGATATGAAAAAGAACTTCCAACATCAGCACTCTCTGGAAGACTCATGCCAGAAGATGATCATCAAAAAACCCCAACAAAGATCCATGCACTGCTACAGCTGTAGATGCACTCATCCCACCAGTTCCTGGACTTTCCATGGGAATGAAGAAGGAGATATCTAAGCTGGCCTGTGCATACAGTAAAACAACAAATTTGACTGGATCTATACTGTTGGAACTCAACCAAGAATTAGGAGAAGTGCAAATTGTAGCACTCCAAAATCTTACAACTACAGACTATTTACTGTTAAAAGAACATATGGGATGTGAACAGTCCCCAGGAATGGGTTGTTTTAATTTATCTGAATTCTCTCAGACTGTTCAAGTTCAGTTGGACATTATCCACCATATCATAGTTTTCACAAATGCCTAAGGTGCCTAACTGGTTTACTTGGTTTCACTGGAGATGGCTGGTAATTACAGGTATGCTTTGGTTACATAACTGTACTCCTATTATGTTAATGTGTGCGCACAATTTAATTAGTAGTTTAAAACCTATCCATGCTGAAGCTACTCTACAAGAAGATATGTGAAAGAAATAATCAATCTTTCCAGGTTTTCTTCTGCCTGCTACTTCTATAGCTTTTCTTCTTCCTACCTATTTACAACCCTTAAATAGAATTCGTGCCTCATGTCGAATTTACCGAGTATCATAATTCTTCCAAGTGGTAAAGACACCTCAAGACAAATGCTGGGCATAGAAGCCACAGGGCATAAATATGCAAAGAAGTGAAAAGCTAACCTTTTCAAACAATAAGGCTTCTCTCTCACTTACCAACTTAACATTTCCCTGTATGGCCCTGGAAAATGACTGGTTAGCCAGTGACGGGTAAGATTCCTCAAGGGAGGAACAACCTAAGACAGGCACAGTCACAGGGGGGCCATCAGGTGAGAAATTGAGGATCAACAGAGGTGAGGCTTAGAACCTCACCCCCCCTGTTCTGAGAGAAATCTTCTGCATCCGTTGATGTTTTACTGCCCTTGTCTAGCTTGGATTAACACATAGTCTACAGGCACACACCTGATCATCTACATTTGCTCTCTTACAACACTAAACTATGTTTTCTACCTTTATCTTGTATCGACCTACCACTTCAGCATTTTATTAAAAATAATAATAATAAAGAGAGAAATGTGGTATCCACATATAAATCAAGTATAAAAATCAAATGAATATTCATATTTGAACTGATTGTTTATAGTTCATAATGCATGAGCAAAACCGAAAGTTTCTGTGATGACTGCCCGTGTACTGTTCACCATGTAATTTATTCACTATGTAAGAATTTGTTCTCCATGTAAGAACTTGTTCATTATGCTTCAGAAGATTGGAGACTGACGAAAATTAGGCTTGGGGTGGATTAATGATTGCGCATTGAGCATTGACTCCCCTATACAGAATTTTATTGTTGTTAACAACCATTTGATCAGTAAATATGAGAGATGCCCTCTAAAAAAAAAAAATACTCCAAAAAATATTAGCAAACCAAATTCAAAAATACATCAAAAGGATCGTACACCATGACCAAGTGGGATTCATCCCAGGGATGAAAGGATGGTACAACATTTGAAAATTCATCAACATCATCCACCACATCAACAAAAAGAAAGACTAAAACCACACGATCATCTCCATAGATGCTGAAAAAGCATTCGATAAAATTCAACATCCATTCATGATAAAAACTCTCAACAAAATGGATATAGAGGGCAAGTACCTCAACATAATAAAGGCCATATATGATAAATCCACAGCCAACATCATACTGAGCAGTGAAAAGCTAAAACTTTTCCTCTGCGATCGGGAACAAGACAGGGATGCCCACTCTCCCCACTGTTATTCAACATAGTACTGGAGGGCCTAGCCACGGCAATTAGACAAAACAAAGAAATAGAAGGAATACAGATTGGTAAAGAAGAAGTTAAACTGTCACTATTTGCAGATGTCATGATATTGTACATAAAAAACCCTAAAGGCTCCACTCCAAAACTACTAGGGCTAATATCGGAATTCAGCAAAGTTGCAGGATACAAAATTAACACACAGAAATCTGTGGCTTTCCTATACACTAACAATAAACTAATAGAAAGAGAAATCAGGAAGACAATTCCATTCGCAATAGCATCAAAATAATAAAACACCTAGGAATAAACCTAACCAAGGAAGTGAAAGATCTATACCCTGAAAACTGTAAGACACTCTTAAGAGAAATTAAAGAGGTCACTAACAAATGGAAACTCATCCCATGCTCATGGCTAGGAAGAATTAATATCATCAAAATGGCGATCCTTCACAAAGCAATATACAGATTCGATGCAATCCCTATCAAATTACCAACAGCTTTCTTCAATGAACTGGAACAAATAGTTCAAAAATTCATATGGAAACACCAAAGACCCCGAATAGCTAAAGCAATCCTGAGAAGGAAGAATAAAGTGGGGGGATCTCACTCCCTAACTTCAAACTCTACTACAAAGCCACAGTAATCAAGACAATTTGGTACTGGCACAAGAACAGAGCCACAGACCAATGGAGCAGAATAGAGACTCCAAACATTAACCCAAACATATCTGGTCAACTAATATTTGATAAAGGGGCCATGGACATACAATGGGGAAATGACAGTCTCTTCAACAGATGGTGTTGGCAAAACTGGACAGCTCCATGTAAGAGAATGAAACTGGATCACTGTCTAACCCCATACACAAAAGTAAATTCGAAATGGATCAAAGACTTGAATGTAAGTCATGAAACCATAAAACTCTTAGAAAAAAACATAGGCAAAAATCTCTTAGACATAAACATGAGTGACCTCTTCTTGAACATATCTCCCCGGGCAAGGGAAACAAACACAAAAATGAACAAATGGGACTATATCAAGCTGAAAAGCTTCTGTACAGCAAAGGACACCATCAATAGAACAAAAAGGTATCCTACAGTATGGGAGAATATATTCGAAAATGACAGATCCGATAAAGGGTTGACATCCAAAATATATAAAGAGCTCACACGCCTCAACAAACAAAAAGCAAATAATCCAATTTAAAAATGGGCAGAGGAGCTGAATAGACAGTTCTCTAAAGAAGAAATACAGATGGCCAACAGACACATGAAAAGATGCTCCACATCCCTTGTCATCAGAGAAATGCAAATTAAAACCGCAATGAGATATCACCTCACACCAGTAAGGATGGCTACCATCCAACCGACAAACAACAACAAATGTTGGCGAGGTTGTGGAGAAGGAGAAACCCTCCTACACTGCTGGTGGGAATGTAAATTAGTTCAACCATGGTGGAAAGCAGTATGGAGGTTCCTCAAAATGCTCAAAATAGAAATACCATTTGACCCAGGAATTCCACTTCTAGGAATTTACCCTAAGAATGCAGCACTCCAGTTTGAAAAAGACAGATGCACCCTTATGTTTATCGCTGCACTATTTACAATAGCCAAGATATGGAAGCAACTTAAATGTCCATCAGTATATGATTGTATAAAGAAGAAGTGGTACATGTACACAATGGAATATCATGCAGCCCTAAGAAAAAAACAAATCCTACCATTCGCAACAACATGGATGGAGCTAGAGGGTATTATGCTCAGTGAAATAAGCCAGGCGGAGAAAGACAAGTACCAAATGATCTCACTTATATGTGGAGTATAAGAACAAAAGAAAACTGAAGGAACAAAACAGCAGCAGAAGCACAGAACCCAAGAATGGACTGATAGTTACCAAAGGGAAAGGGACTGGGGAGGATGGGTGGGAAGGGAGGGATAAGGGCGGGAAGAAAAGAAAGGGGGCATTACGATTAGCATGTATAGTGTTGGGGGGGCACGGGGAGGGTTGTGCAACACAGGGGAGACAAGTAGTGATTCTCCAACATCTTACTATGTTGAAGGACAGTGACTGTGAACTTGGTGACAAGTAGTGGTTTTACAGCATCTTACTATGTTGATGGACAGTGACTGTGAACAGGGATGTGGGGGGGACTTGTTGAAGGGGGTAGCCTAGTAAACATAATGTCCTTCATGTAACTGTAGATTAATGATACCAAAATTTTTTTTTTAATTAAAAAAAAAAAGAATTTTGGTTAAAGTTGAAGGTAAAGAAAATGCTCAGATAGTTTAAAGCAGACTGTCTGAAGAGGAGCATGAATGGGCAAGACAGATGCATAATGTGGGAAGTGTCCAGTAATTCACAATTAATAATCAGGAGGATTGAGGAAAACCCGATTAGCATGGGAGTTAGTCTTAAAGCATTGTATGCTTTGTCCAGATGAAATGGACAGCAGAGAGAGTAGAAAACATATGCAATTCTATGGCTGAAAGGATCCTGTCCCCTAGTACAACCATTTTACAGCCTAAGAAACTGAGGCTCAGAGAAATTACATATCAATGTGGAAATTAGAAATTTAGTAAAGAAAGTGTGGTCCCAGGATGTCCTCCCTTTTATGTGACTGAGTGCTGGAAGTTGTGTGCATTAGGATAAAGATGATGGATGGATGGATGGATGGATGGATGGATGATAGAGGATTAATATATATTAGACATTTTATATTGTTTGTTTAAAAGTGTCATAAATTATAGTCTGTAAGATCAGATTAAATAAAAATAATGGCACAAAACTGGCACATCAGAAAAATAAATTCCTAATGGAGACATCAGTCATATATTTGGACAACTGCTGAAGTCTTCTGCTGAAACTTCAGCATGTGACAAAATGTTGCCTTATCTTGCTGATGACCTCATGGAATAGAAAACAGAAAAGAAGTGAACTTGTGCAAGTAATTTCCACCAAGAAGAAAAATTGATTTGTTCTTTAAGAAAGCAGATTTCAAAAATTCAAAGATAAAGCATGTATGATCTTAGAGTCAGAGACCCCAAAAGGACAGGAGGTTGTCAAAGACAAGCTTTCAGCTACAAAATCACAACTGATCTAGATGATGAATAAACTTAGACACATTTTAGATGAGTACAGATCTGCAAAGAGAATGAATAAAAATAGACATAAACTATAAGAGCAGGAGTAAATTTTTAAAAAGGTTATTTCAATATAAAAATAATTTGTATTAACTATATATGAGTGCTAAGATTTTTAAGACCCTCCCCTCCCCAAAATTAATTTATAGGCAAAACTGAATTTTTCATTCTCATATGATTTTTACTCATATAAGGTTAAACATTTTAATATGCATGTTGATCACTTGTGTATCTTTTTTTAATATGAATTCCTTGTTTTTATTTTTGAATATTCCTTTTCTGATGTTAATGAGTAAGGGATTGTTATATGTAAAGAATGTTATTCCTTTGTTATACCAAAAGACAAATGCTTTTTGTCATTCATTGTCTAATATTTTATGGGGTCATATCTTTCAATCTGCTTTATAAATATCTTTTTCTGCCCCTGCTTATATTGCTTAAAAAGGCATTTGCTAATCTGATCAAAAAAACCATCTATAGTTTTTATTTGCCATTATTATTCTTATTATAGTTGTGTTTTTTTAAAAACTTTAAT
Source organism: Manis pentadactyla (assembly GCF_030020395.1). Classification (NCBI taxonomy): domain Eukaryota; kingdom Metazoa; phylum Chordata; class Mammalia; order Pholidota; family Manidae; genus Manis; species Manis pentadactyla. The sequence goes on along the minus strand of NC_080029.1, from coordinate 68,891,433 downwards.
CAATATGGGAGCTATCTAAGTATATGTATTGTTTTCTAGACAATTTTTTCCTAAAAAGTCAAGTGCCTTAGCAATGGCTATTGAAGGACATTTTTGTTTTTATGTTCATCAATGGGCTAGAAGAAATAAATAGATCCAAGTTCCAGTGTTTAGCTTTAAGTTTTTAAGACTATCCTTTAACCTGTATTTCTCTAATTTTTAAAGTCATGACTGCACTTGAAAATTTTTGTCCAAAATGTTGAAGCTTTTACTTCTTACATACATGCAAAATATCTATATTTGCATTTCTCTATTATACCATGTTTTTTGTTAGATTTTATTTCCTAAACATCATTCCTTCCTAGACAGTAATAATTTTGACTGCTGTTCTAATAAGAACTAAAATCTGCTGACTGCAAGGTATCATAAAATTTGCTCAGGTCCCCTGCAGAAAACAGAATAAAACACTTTTTCCTTGAACTTCGATATACTCAGAAGGCTATTGTTTAGATTTGCCAATTCTAATTGTCCACATTAGCTTTTATTAAGTCAATCCAACATTCAAATTCAGAAACCATTAACATCACCACATTTAGTTTTTTTTTAAGATGCAATTCTTCTAATCCTATTTTCATGGCCATTGGTTCCAGAAACACAAACTTTCCCTCCATTCTTATTGAATCTTATTTGTTGTCATAGCCAAACATTTTCCAACTATAATTACCAAATGCATTCCATTACTTAATAATATTCCATTACCTAATTTATTCTCTTTAGTATATGTCATTTTATGAGACTTTACATTCTTTTATTCAGCATATTTTATAAAACACTGACTAAAGTTTGAAAATTTAACAAGAAAGAATAAAGGAGGTACAATTAACCCGAAGTAACTTTTGGGTCCCTTCCTGGAAAAAAAAATCTGTGAGCCGAAATTTCCTCTGTGTGGTTTCTAATGGTTGATTTGGAAAATGAACTTTTTAAGGGAAAGAATCTGGCAGATTTATTTCTTAGTGACATAACCAGGAAAGATAGTTTTAATAGTTTAAGAAAAAATAATTTGCTTTTCTTGGCTTAGAAAAATCCTAAGTGGCATTATTTCTAAAATCCACTTATTACTATAAAATTCATTTTCCACTAGGATAAAAGGATGCATAATTAAAATGAAGTCATTTATGTGGAATTAAAGCCATGCTTTATCTAATCATCATGCTACATTTTCTTCAATTCTTACCCTTAAATATACAATCCTAAAAAAATTTAGTTTTAGGATTTACTGAACCACAGTAAACCTTCTTTCCCATACTTTATTATTTTTAAAAGTACACATTTGATCTCACATGCATTCAAACTAAAAACCTCAGCCTCATATAGCTTTAAGTATAGTATTTACTTCTTGATTAAAACTTAAGTTTATATTTGCTTTAATTATATAAATTCTTTATATTATATTATATATACATTTTATAAATATGTTCTCTTTTGTTCAGTCATCCAGGCTGTCTAGGAAAACTGAAGTTATTATAAACTGAAAAAAGAAAAAATCATTATATTTTATACTTGTTTCGGAATGTATTCAAGAACAGAATTATGTACTTACTCTTTTAGTTGAAAGAACATTCTAGAGCACCTTAACCTTTGTGCTTTGCTGTTCTGGTCGAATGCCAAAGTGAGCAAGTGTCTAAAGTGGGATTTAAATGCTTGTTAGTTTGTCCAAGCAACAGCAATCCTATCACTTCCTAACACATCTTAGTCTTTTCTTTATTTCTTTACATGTTGATCTGTGTCTGACCCTGCGATGAACTCTTAAAACATTTAATTATTGAAATAAATTTTTACTTTGGAGAAATAAAACAATAAAGTCACCAATGAGGAAGATTCATTTTAACCTTTATTTCCTTTACCAAAATATTTTGTCTATATAATATTTTAAATACGTCATAACTAAAAAATAATTGAATTTATGTGGTTTTAATATATATAATTATATATATTCACCTGTCTTTTTCAAAAAAATTAATCCATTTTAATGAATAGAAAATTTAACAAAATAAATAGCACACATTTCTCAACTAATAGCCATGATATCTACTGTAACATTTAGCTCTAATCTTCACAGCCAAAATTAAATAAGGAAAAAGATGTATTTTCTAATTCTTGTCTGATTTTAAACAAAACCTTTAGATTTTCCCAATTGTTCATATTATACAAGTCTGCAAAACACTTTAGACTCTGATTTAGTCTCTGAGCTGCCTGAGAGAAAACATGTAGTACCAGAACATAGCAAATGCTTATTAATGTATTTTTCAAGAAAATGTTCAACTACATTTTTAAGATTAAAATTTTGCAAACATTTTTTCAAGACAATTGGCTTTTATATCCACCCTGTTCAAAATCTCAGGTCACAGAAACCAACTCTGTGTCATACAGACATGTCCTTGTGGGACTCAGTTAATGAGGCTCAGGTAAATTCTATTCTTGTGATCTAGTCCAATGCAGATTGACAGGGTTAACTCCCCTGTCCTGACATGCTTATAGCACTTTCTTAGGACTGCTACTCTAGAACCTAACACATAGTGTTGATTTTACTTGCATCTTATACTTGTGGAGCCATTTTGTAATCATCTCCACATATCCCTCTTCAAGTCTCCAGAACCAATTATTATACCTGGCATAGAATAGATGCTGATACTTGGTATAGTTCAATAACTGTTTACTGAATGAGTTAATGACTTGAGTTTAAAATGCCTCCAATAGCTAAACAGCATAATCTAATGGCCTGTATTTCCCAAAAATCAACTACTTCAGCTTTGCTTCTGTTTTAGAATAACATGTATCACTATTTTTCTGATTATAAAAGTAATACATGTTAATTTTTAAATTTGGAAAAAAATCTAAATATAAAAAAGTAAAAATCATCTATAATCTCCTAATTCAGAATTAATATTAACCTTCTCTTCTACTCTTATGTGAGTGTGTGTGGAATCATATTTTCAAAATCTTTGTTAATCTGATTTTTAATATTAATACATCAAAGCATTTTTCTGATGTCATTAAATATTCTTCCAAAACATCATTTGGGGTGGCTACAGAATATTCTAGAATATAGTTTGTGATTTCCCTGTGGTAGAACAGTTATTTTATCTCTGTGATTGTCAGCACATTTAAAAATATGTGACTAATAGTACTATTACTTGGGCAGAAAATGTACTCATAAATTGAAATAAAAATTTAGGAATGCAGGAAAGAAATATAAATAAGAATAATACATAAATTGTGGGAGTAATGGACTCTACTAACAAGGATTATATCTAGAGTCTTTTAAAAAAAATCATTTAAAGATATACAAAATTTCAAAAAATTCATAATAGTGAAATATGTTAAGCTGACATAAAACCTACAAAGCCACTCTTTCAATTAGAAAGGCATTTCAGTAAATTTTTAACTTGAATATTCAAATCAAATTTGACACCTCAGGAGAACAGTTCTGCTGTCAGAAATCAAAACAGTGATGTATGCTATATTTGGAAAGTAATAGAATATATGTAATATTTTTACTGTATTTTATTATGACAGAAATTTATTAACTTTATGAAATGTCATTGACAAATGAAATTGTAAAATATTTGCTTTCCTACTTTCCAGCCATACATTTTGGCTAAAAATATAAATGCCAATCTAATTTTCTTTTTTTTATTGACTCTGTTCACTACAATTTAATCTTAATGCTAAAGTATGGTCCTTTAAAATTACAAACACATGGTTCAAAAGCAGATGGAATAAAGGATGTTTAACATTGATTTCTATAACATAAAAAAAACATGTTAAAAGAAAACTTTCTATTTTAAGAAACTAATCTTGTTTTTCAAATTTATAGCCATAGGTTATTGAGAAATGATACAGTTGATGAAATAATAGTTTTTAGTTTCAAACACTATTCTATTTGGCCTATAAAATTTGCTTTGTTCATCCCCAAATTATGTCAGTATAATTAATATCTCTAACTGACCCAGGTTTTTAAGTACTGTTAAACTACATATCTGTGGGGCACTTTGGCAGCCCACAGCCTTAAAACAAGCTGGGGAAGGTTGAACAAATATGTTGCACATACATACACATACATGCGTGCAATTGCACACACACACGTACACATGTATGCACACTCTCCACTGTACTGTATTAGAATAAAGCTATGGTCATTATAAAATGGCTCTTCTGAGCCTAATCTCAAAATCTTAACTTGCAGAGTTTACTTTGTAATGACAGAATGGTAAGTAATATGGCTGTGTTGAAGTCCAAATCCCTAGTACCTCAGAATGTGATTGTATTTGGAGATAGGGCCTTTAAGTTAAAAATGAAGGCATTAGGGTGGGCCCTAATCCAATCTCACTGGTATCTTAATAAGAAGAGAGATTTTAAGACACACAGAGAGATACTAGGGACATGTAAACCCAGAGGGATGACTGTGTGACAATGCAACAAGAGAACAGTCATCAGCAGAGCAGAGACCTTAAAAAAAAAAACCTGCTCTGCTGGTACCTTGATCTTAGGCTTCCAGCTCCCAGAACTGTGAGACAATTAATTTCTGTTGCTTAAACCATCCAGTCTGTGGTATTCTGTTATGATAGCATTAGCAAACTAAGAAATGAGTAACACTGCTTTGATTACATTGTTGGTCTGTGATCTGCATCTGGCTATGCACCCCATTAGTAAAAAATATTGAACATGTACCTTGTCTATATTTTTGTATATTTGTCATTTAATATATATGTATATATAATTATACCAACATTACATGACATGTAAATTATATACAAAAATAGAAATTTAAAAGGGCATTTGTAGGGCTTCCACCACTTCTGTATAACATCAGGTAGATATACTTTTCCCTATTCCTACTGTAAAGTACAACTAAAAACCCCAGACACTGTATACAAAAGAAATGTAGGGAAACTCAAGAAAGTGGAGAGAAGACCGACTAGGGACTTTGAGACCCAAGGAATATCATGGAAGTAAGTTCTCTGTGTTTTCTTTTTGCTTCAGTGTCTGAACTGGGTGCTGAAGAAACCTACAATCTATTAACACCAATAGATGCAAATGAAAAAGCCCTAGGAAAAGCCTGCTTTTTCTACACAAAGGTCTAGGAGAGAAGAAGCCTAATAAAACAGAAGATGTTGAGATGATAACTGCACTGCTCCAGTCTAACAACATGAGAAAAACTGGGACCCATACCTATCATCAAAGACTGAGAGGAAAGTTTACACTTCAATCCTCATCAACCTACTGTAACAGGCACCACACACACACACACACACACACACACACACACACACACAACAACAACAACCCACAACTCTGTCCCTGGAATGATAACAGAGAAGTCCAACTTGGGAGATGGATGTTCAATCCTTTGAGGTGTCAACAATCTTTTATCAGTAAAAAGCACATGATAAATCTAGACTTCCATCTCCTACAAGTGGTAATGATGCAACCCTTCCCCTGGTTAGAGTGGTGTCAGCAGAGGCCTAATGGGGAGGCTGAAACTCACTGGATTGTCAATGGAGACTGACAGGGGAATCGGACTTTCCCCTCCTCCTACTTATAATTAGATGGTATCTTCTTTCCCCTTCTCAAACAGTGTCAAAAAAGACCTGCTAAGGAAGATTAAATAAGACCCAGAGGGTCATAACACAATATCCAAAATATTCAGGATACAATTGGAAAATCACTGTCAAAGCAAGAACCGGAAAATCCTAACTTCAATGAGAAAGAAAATCAACAGATACCACTACCTCATCTCTAGAAGAAAAACGATTTGAAGACAGTGTGTTTCATCAAAACCATGTAGGCTAGAAGGAAGATCTATTATTTAATTGTTGAAGGAGAAGATCTGTCAACACAGAATTCTATATCCAGTGAAAATATCCTTGAGGAATAAAGGGGAAATAAAGATACTCTCAGATTAAAGGAAAATACAGAGAATGTTGTTGCCAGCTGACCAACCCTGAAACAATGGCTAAAGGAAGTTGTTGAAACAGAAAGGAAACAATAAAAAAAGGAAACTTGGAACATAAGCAAGGAAGAAAGAACAATGGGAAAATAAATGCATGGATGTCTTCTTCTCTTGAGCTTTTAAAATTAGATTTGCTGGTTTAAAGAAAAGTTGTAACATTCTATGTTATAATTCTCAGTCTAACTAGAAGGGATAGATAAGATAAATATAAAAGGTGGGATGCAAAGGGACTTAAAGAAAGATATGATTACTACACTTCATTGAATGGGTAAAATGTTGATACCAGTATAGTATAATAAGTTATGAATGAATAATGTAAAACCTAATGTAACCATTAAAAAGAATCTATACCAAGATATACACACAACAATAAATCAAAGAATTATTATAAAAATGTTCAGAAAGATAAGAATAAAATAAAAAACTGAAAAGTAAAGCAGTTAAGATAAACAGGAGGCAAATAAAAGAGCAGATATAAACCCCAACATATCCATAATTACATTGTGTAGATGGTCAAAATATACCAATTAAAAGGCAGAGATTGGCGAGTGGATTAAACATCATGACCCAAAGTAGACCATTTATAAAAACTTAATGTAAATATAACACTATAGAAAGATTGAAAATAAAAGGATGAAAAAGATACCATGTAAATATTAATGAAAAGAAAGCAGGGGTGCTTATATTAATATCAGATAAAGCAGACTTTAGAGTGAAGAAAATTATGAAGCACTGAGAGGGTCATTACATATGATAAAAGGATGAATCCACCAAGAAGACATAGCAATACTAAATGTATATGCCCCAGACATCAGCACTGCAAAATGAGTGTTGGTGTGGTGGGGGTGGGGAGTGGGGGCTGTGAGACAACTGATAGAACCGAAAGGAGAAACAGACAGATTTACATTTAAGAATTGGAGATGTCAACACTCCCCTTTAAACAAATGCTAGAACATTTAAGCAGAAAATCAGCAAATATATAGAGGATATCAACAACACTATCAAGCAACATTGAACTCACAATTATAGAACACTCCCAACAAGAGCAGAATATACATTCTTTTAAAATACCCATGGGACATCTATCAAAATATACCATATCCTGGGCCTTAAGACAAACATCAACAAACAAAAGAATTGAAACCATACAGAATATGTTCTCTTACATAATGGAACCAAACATTCTAATCAATTAGAGAACAATAATAGGAAAATTTCAAAACAATTGAAAAACAAGCAGCATACCTCTAAGTAGCAATTGGCTGAGGGGAATTCTTTAGGGGACACAAATATGTTGAACTAAATAAAAAATTAAAACATATACAAATGTGTGGGATGCAGTTAAAACAATGCTGAGAGACAAATTTATCACTAAAGGCAAACATTAGAAAAAAGTAAAATCTCATATCAATTACCTAAGTTCCCACCATAAGAAAATAGGAGGAAAAAAATGAAAATAAGTAGAAGGAAGGAAATAATAAAGAATAGAAATTAACAAAACTAAAAACATAAAAATAGAGAAAATCAAGGAAATAAAAACTGAGCTCTTTAAAATAATTGATATAACTAAAAAATCCTCTAGTAAAACTGACAGAGAAAAAGACACAGATTTCTGATATCAAAAATGCAGCTAGGTATATCACTATTAACCCTGTAGATACCAAAATGACAAGTGAATGTATGTATCACTTAATGCCAGCTTCAAATCTAAAGTATAAGAGAAGTTTGTCTCAGATCCAGGGATGTCAGGAAGTTTTTTTCAGTATTTATGAGCCCCTGTCCTCTAATGGAGGTTTCCTCCATAAGGTAATAAAGCTCATTGTTCGCTATCATATTTTCTTTTCCTAAGAAGATACTCTATTTATTTAAAAAATTTATGATCGAGGCGGAGCCAACATGGCGGCGTGAGTAGGACAGTGGGAATCTCCTCCCAAAAACATATATACTTTTGAAAATACAACAAACACAACTAGCAATAAAAGAGAGACCAGAAGACGCAGGACAGTGGCCAGACTGCAGCTACACCAGCGAGAACCCAGCGACTGGTGAAAGGGGTAAGATACAAGCCACGGCCCGGTGGGACCCGAGCGACCCTCCCCCCAGCTCCCGGCGGGAGAACAATAGGCAGAGCGGGAGGGAGACGGAGCCCAGGACTGCTGAACACCCAGCCCCAGCCACCCGCACCAGAGCGCAGACACAGTACGTGCCCAGGGGGCCCTGGATACTGGGGGAACAGGGAGTAAGACCTCTGAGCGGGTGCTGAAGCTGATGCCCCTGTGACAAAGAAAAGCGGGGGCTTTTTGAAAGCCTTAAAGGGACAGGGACTTAACAGCTTGACGGAAACAACCCAGGTCACAGTACAGCAGCTGGAAATTACAGCGAAAACCGGGTGCACTAATCCCCTGGGCAACAGCTCTGAGACCCATCACGGAGGCAAACAGTCAAGCAACCCCCCCATCCATTACCCCACCGGGCCCGGCGAAAGCAGAGAAGCAGCCTGAGACAAATTCCGCCCACAGAAAGGGAAATTTCTCCCTTCCGGACAGGCAAGACACAAAGACCCTCTCTACACGCAATTACCCAACACAAGCCACTAGGGGTCGCAGTTGCCCCAGTAAAGAAAGGCCAGTAGCAAGTGAAAAGTTTGGCCCTCCCAGCTGACAGTCAATAGCACCTGTCAACATGAAAAGGCAAAAAAATATGATCCAGACAAGACTAACCCAGACAGCTTCGGCATCTGCTACATCTTCCCCTGAGAAGGAACCTGGGGAGATAGATTGAACCAGTCTGCCTGAAAAAGAATTCAAAACAAAAGTCATAACCATGCTGATGGACTTGCAGAGAAATATGCAAGAACTAAGGAAGGAGAATTCAGAAATAAAACAAGCTCTGGAAGGACTTCAAATCAGAATGGACGAGATGTAAGAGACCATTAATGGACTAGAAAACAGAGAACAGGAACGCAGAGAAGCTGATGCAGAGAGAGATAAAAGGATCTCCAGGAATGAAAGAATTTTAAGAGAGCTGAGTGACCAAATGAAAAGGAACAATATAAGAATCATAGGTATTCCAGAAGAAGTAGAGAGAGAAAAGGGGATAGAAAATGTCTTTGAAGAAATAATTGCTGAAAATTTCCCCAAACTAGGGGAAGAAATGGCCTCTCAGACCACAGAGGTACACAGAACTCCCATGACAAGGGATCCAAGGAGGGCAACACCAAGACACATAATAATTAAAATGGCAAAGATCAAAGACAAGGACAAAGTATTACAAGCAGCCAGAGAGAAAAAAAAGGTTACCTACAAAGGAAAACCCATCAGGCTATCATCAGACTTCTCAACAGAAACCCTACAGGCCAGAAGAGAATGGCATGATATACTTAATGCAATGAAACAGAAGGGCCTCGAACCAAGACTACTGTATCCAGCACGAATATCATTTAAATATGATGGAGGGATTAAACAATTCCCAGACAAGCAAAAGTTGAGGGAATTTGCCTCCCACAAACCACCTCTACAGGGCATCCTACAGGGACTGCTCTAGATGGGAGCACTCCTAAAAAGAGCACACAACAAAACACCCAACATATGAAGAAGGGAGGAGGAGGAATAAGAAGGGAGAGAAATAAAGAATCATCAGACTGTGTTTATAATAGCTCAACAAGCGAGTTAAGTTAGACAGTAAGAGAGTAAAGAAGCTAACCCTAAACCTTTGGTAACCACAAACTTAAAGCCTGCAATGGCAATAAATTCATACCTTTCAATAATCACCCTAAAAGTAAATGGACTGAATGCACCAATCAAAAGACACAGAGTAATAGAATGGATAAAAAAGCAAGATCCATCCATATGCTGCTAACAAGAGACTCACCTCAAACCCAAAGACGTGCACAGACTTAAAGTCAAGGGATGGAAAAAGATATTTCAAGCAAACAACAGAGAGAAGAAAGCAGGTGTTGCAATTCTGGTATCAGACAAAACAGACTTCAAAATCAAGAAAGTAACAAAAGACAAAGAAGGACACTACATAATGATAAAGGGCTCAGTCCATCAAGAGGATATAACCATTATAAATATATTTGCACCCAATACAGGAGCACCAACATACCTGAAACAAATATTAATAGAACTAAAGGAGGAAATAGAATGCAATGCATTCATTCTAGGAGACTTCAACACACCACTCACTCCAAAGGACAGATCCACCAGACAGAAAATAAGTAAGGACACAGAGGCACTGAACAACACACTAGAACAGATGGACCTAATAGACATCTACAGAACTCTACATCCAAAAGCAACAGGATACACATTCTTCTCAAGTGCACATGGAACATTCTCCAGAATAGACCACATACTAGGACACAAAAAGAGCCTCAGTAAATTCCAAAAGATTGAAACCCTACCAACCAACTTTTCAGACCACAAAGGCATTAAACTAGAAATAAACTGTTCAAAGAAAGCAAAAAGGCTCACAAACACATGGAGGCTAAACAACACGCTCCTAAATAATCAATGGATCAATGACCAAATCAAAATGGAGATCCAGCAATATATGGAAACAAATGACAACAACAACACTAAGCCCCAACTTCTGTGGGACACAGCAAAAGCAGTCAAGAGGAAAGTATATAGCACTCCAAGCATATTTTAAAAAGGAAGAGCAATCCCAAATGAACGGTCTAATGTCACAACTATCGAAATTGGAAAAAGAAGAACAAATGAGGCCTAAGGTCAGCAGAAGGAGGGACATAATAAAGATCAGAGAAGAAATAAATAAAATTGAGAAGAATAAAACAATAGCAAAAATCAATGAAACCAAGAGCTGGTTCTTCGAGAAAATAAACAAAATAGATAAGCCTCTAGCCAGACTTATTAAGAGGATAAGAGAGTCAACACAAATCAACAGTATCAGAAATGAGAAAGGAAAAATCACGACAGACCCCGCAGAAATACAAAGAACTATTAGAGACTACTATGAAAACCTATATGCTAACAAGCTGGGAAACCTAGGAGAAATGGACAACTTCCTAGAAAAATACAACCTTCCAAGACTGACCCAGAAAGAAACAGAAAATCTAAACAGACCAATTACCAGCAACGAAATTGAAGCGGTAATCAAAAAACTACCAAAGAACAAAACCCCCGGGCCAGATGGATTTACCTCGGAATTTTATCAGACATATAGGGAAGACATAATACCCATTCTCCTTAAAGTTTTCCAAGAAATAGAAGAGGAGGGGATACTCCCAAACTCATTCTATGAAGCTAACATCACCCTAATACCAAAACCAGGCAAAGACACCACCAAAAAAGAAAACTACAGACCAATATCCCTGATGAACGTAGATGCAAAAATACTCAACAAAATTTTAGCAAACCGAATTCAAAAATACATCAAAACCATCGTACACCATGACCAAGTGGGATTCATCCCAGGGATGCAAGGATGGCACAACATTCGAAAGTCCATCAATATCATCCACCACATCAACAAAAAGAAAGACAAAAACCACATGGTCATCTCCATAGATGCTGAAAAAGCATTTGACAAAGTTCAACATCCATTCATGATAAAAACTCTCAGCAAAAAGGGAATAGAGGGCAAGTACCTCAACATAATAAAGGCCATCTATGAAAAACACACAGCCAACATTATATTGAATAGCGAGAAGCTGAAAGCATTTCCGCTGAGATCGGGAACTAGACAGGGATGCCCACTCTCCCCACTGTTATTTAACATAGTACTGGAGGTCCTAGCCACGGCAATCAGACAAAACAAAAAAATACAAGGAATCCAGATTGGCAAAGAAGAATTCAAACTGTCACTATTTGCAGATGACATGATACTGTACATAAAAAACCCTAAAGACTCCACCCCAGAACTACTAGAACTGATATCGGAATACAGCAAAGTTGCAGGATACAAAATCAACACACAGAAATCTGTGGCTTTCCTATATACCAACAATGAACCAACAGAAAGAGAAATCAGGAAAACAACTCCATTCACAATTGCATCAAAAAAAATAAAATACCTAGGAATAAACATAACCAAAGAAGTGAAAGACTTATATTCTGAAAACTACAAGTCACTCTTAAAAGAAATTAAAGGGGACACTAACAGATGGAAACGCATCCCATGCTCATGGCTAGGAAGAATTAATATCGTCAAAATGGCCATCCTGCCCAAAGCAATATACAGATTTGATGAAATCCCTATGAAACTACCAGCAACATTCTTCAATGAACTGGAACAAATAATTAAAAAATTCATATGGAACCACCAAAGACCCCGAATAGCAAAAGCAATCCTGAGAAAGAAGAATAAAGTAGGGGGGATCTCACTCCCCAACTTCAAGCTCTATTATAAAGCCATAGAAATCAAGACAATTTGGTACTGGCACAAGAACAGAGCCACAGACCAATGGAACAGACTAGACAATCCAGACATTAACCCAGACATATATGGTCAATTAATATTTGATAAAGGAGCCATTGACATACAATGGCGAAATGACAGTCTCTTCAACAGATGGTGCTGGCAAAACTGGACAGCTACATGTAGGAGAATGAAACTGGACCATCGTCTAACCCCATATACAAAAGTAAACTCAAAATGGATCAAAGACCTGAATGTAAGTCACGAAACCATTAAACTCTTGGAAGAAAACATAGGCACAAACCTCTTAGACATAAACATGAGTGACCTCTTCTTGAACATATCTCCCCGGGCAAGGAAAACAACAGCAAAAATGAACAAGTGGGACTATATTAAGCTGAAAACTTCTGTACAGCAAAAGGCACCATCAATAGAACAAAAAGGAACCCTACAGTATGGGAGAATATCTTTGAAAATGACACATCCGATAAAGGCTTGACGTCCAGAATATATAAAGAGCTCACACGCCTCAACAAACAAAAAACAAAAAACCCAATTAAAAAATGGGCAAAGGAACTGAACAGACGGTTCTCCAAAAAAGAAATACAGATGGCCAACAGACACATGAAAAGATGCTCCACATCGCTAATTATCAGAGAAATGCAAATTAAAACTACAATGAGGTATCACCTCACACCAGGAAGGATGGCTGCCATCCAAAAGACAAACAACAACAAATGTTGGCGAGGCTGTGGAGAAAGGGGAACCCTCCTACACTGCTGGTGGGAATGTAAACTTGTTCAAGCATTGTGGAAAGCAGTATGGAGGTACATCAAAATGCTCAAAACAGACATACCATTTGACCCAGGAATTCCACTCCTAGGAATTTACCCAAGGAATGCAGCAATCAAGTATGAGAAAGACCAATGTACCCCTATGTTTATCACAGCACTATTTACAATAGCCAAGAATTGGAAGCAACCTAAATGTCCATCGATAGATGAATGGATAAAGAAGAGGTGGTACATATACACAATGGAATACTACTCAGCCATAAGAAAAGGGCAAATCCAACCATTTGCAGCAACATGGATGGAGCTGGAGGGTATTATGCTCAGTGAAACAAGCCAAGCAGAGAAAGAGAAATACCAAATGATTTCACTCATCAGTGGAATATTAGAACAAAGGAAAAGCTGAAGGAACAAAACAGCAGCAGAATCACAGAACTCAAGAATGGACTAACAGGTACCAAAGGGAAAGGGACTGGGGAGGATGGGTGGGTAGGGAGGGATAAGGGGGGGAGAAGTAGGGGGGTATTAAGATTAGCATCCATAGCGGGGTGGGAGAAAGGGGAGGGCTGTACAACACAGAGAAGACAAGTAGTGATTCTACAACAGGTTGCTACGCTGATGGACAGTGACTGTACAGGAGTATATAGGGGGGTCCTGGTATAGGGGAGAGCCTAGTAAACAAAGTATTCGTCATGTAAGTGTAGATTAATGATTAAAAAAAAAAAAGCAGTTCCTATGTGGTGACCTCTAATGAGTTCTACACAATGATATAAAGGGCATATAAAAGTGTAGGCAAAGGGTCTGTATGTGTGTATACAGAGGATCAAAGCCTAATTTGGCTACCCCGAAAATGAACTAAGATACGATATGAAAAAGAACTTCCAACATCATCACTCTCGGGAAGACTCATGACAGAAGATGATCAGCAAAAAAAAAACTCCAACAAAGATCCACGCACTGTCACAGATGTAGATGCACTCATCCCACCAGTTCCTGGACTTGCCATGGGAATGATGAAGGAGATATCTAAGCTGGCCTGTGCATACAGTAAAACAAAAATTGGACTGGATCTATACTGTTGGAACTCAACCAAGAATTAGGAGAAGTGCAAATTGTAGCACTCCAAAATCTTACAACCACAGACTATTTATCGTTAAAAGAACATATGGGATATGAACAGTCCCCAGGAACGGGTTGTTCTAGTTTATCTGAATTCTCTCAGACTGTTTAAGTTCAGTCGGACAATATCCACCATATCATAGATAAGTTTTCACAAATGCCTAAGGTGCCTAACTGGTTTTCTTGGTTTCACTGGAGATGGCTGGTAATTACAGGTATGCTTTGGTTAGGTAACTATATTCCTATTATGTTAATGTGTCTGCACAATTTAATTAGTAGTTTAAAACCTATCCATGCTGAAGTTACTCTACAAGAAGATATGTCAAAGAAATAATCAATCTTCCCAGGTTTTCTTCTGCCTGCTACTTCTTTTTTTTTTTTTTTTTTTTTTTATTGAATGGTAGTTGACAACAGCATTGCATTACGTTAGTTTCAGGTGTACAACACAGCGACTCAACATTTATATACATGATATTTCTAGGTACCAGGTATCACCATACCAAGTTGTTATAATATTTTGACTATACTCCTTATGCTATACATTACATCCCGGTTACTTATTTATTTTACAATTGAAAGTGTGTTTATATATATATATTTTGTGAGGGCATCTCTCATATTTATTGATCAAATAGTTGTTAACCACAATAAATTTCTGTATAGGGGGGTCAATACTCAATGCACAATCATTAATCCACCCCAAGCCTAATTTTCGTCAGTCTCCAATCTTCTGATACACAACGAACAAATTCTTACATGGAGTACAAATTCTTACATAGTGAATAAGTTACATGGTGAACAGTGCAAGGGCAGTCATCACAGAAGCTTTCGGTTTTGTTAATGCATTATGAACTATACACAGTCAGTTCAAATATGAATATTCATTTGATTTTTAAACTTGATTTATATGTGGATACCACATTTCTCTTTTATTATTATTTTTAATAAAATGCTGAAGTGGTAGGTAGATACGAGATAAAGGTAGAAAACAGAGTTTAGTGTTGTAAGAGAGCAAATGTAGATGATCAGTTGTGTGCCTGTAGACTATGTGTTAATCCGCGCTAGACGAGGGCAATAAACATCCATGTATGCAGAAGATTTCTCTCAGAACATGAGGGGGGAGGTTCTAAGCCTCACCTCTGCTGCTCCCCATTTTCTCACCAGATGGCCCCCTGCGACTGTGCCTGTCTTAGGTTGTTCCTCCCTTGAGGAATCTTACCCGTCTCTGGCTAACCAGTCATCTTCCGGGGCCATACAGGGAAATGTTAAGTTGGTAAGTGAGAGAGAAGCCTTATCGTTTGAAAAGGTTAGCTTTTTACTTCTTTGCATATTTATGCCCTGTGGCTTCTATGCCCAGCTTTTGTCTTGAGGTGTCTTTACCACTTGGAAGAATTATGATACTCGGTAAATTCGACATGTGGCACGAGTTCTATTTAAAGGTTGTGATTAGGTAGGAAGAAGAAAAGCTATAGAAGTAGCAGGCAGAAGAAAACCTGGGAAAATTGATTATTTCTTTGACATATCTTCTTGTAGAGTAACTTCAGCATGGATAGGTTTTAAACGACTAATTAAATTGTGCAGACACATTAACATAATAGGAATATAGTTACCTAACCAAAGCATACCTGTAATTACCAGCCATCTCCAGTGAAACCAAGAAAACCAGTTAGGCACCTTAGGCATTTGTGAAAACTTATCTATGATATGGTGGATATTGTCCGACTGAACTTAAACAGTCTGAGAGAATTCAGATAAACTAGAACACCCCGTTCCTGGGGACTGTTCATATCCCATATGTTCTTTTAACGATAAATAGTCTGTGGTTGTAAGATTTTGGAGTGCTACAATTTGCACTTCTCCTAATTCTTGGTTGAGTTCCAACAGTATAGATCCAGTCCAATTTTTGTTTTACTGCATGCACAGGCCAGCCTAGATATCTCCTTCATCTTTCGCATGGCAAGTCTAGGAACTGGTGGGATGAGTGCATCTACACCTGTGACAGTGCGTGGATCTTTGTTGGAGTCTTTTTTTTTTCTGATCATCTTCTGGCATGAGTCTTCCCGAGAGTGCTGATGCTGGAAGTTCTTTTTCATATCGTATCTTAGTTCATTTTCGGGGTAGCCAAATTAGGCTTTGATCCTCTGTATAAACACAAACAGACCCTTTGCCTACACTTTTATATGTCCTTTATATCATTGTGTAGAACTCATTAGAGGTCACCACATAGGAACTGCATTTTTTTTTTTAATCATTAATCTACACTTACATGACGAGTACTTTGTTTACTAGGCTCTCCCCTATACCAGGACCCCCCTATATACTCCTGTACAGTCACTGTCCATCAGCGTAGCAACCTGTTGTAGAATCACTACTTGTCTTCTCTGTGTTGTACAGCCCTCCCCTTTCTCCCACCCCGCTATGGATGCTAATCTTAATACCCCCCTACTTCTCCCCCCCTTATCCCTCCCTACCCACCCATCCTCCCCAGTCCCTTTCCCTTTGGTACCTGTTAGTCCATTCTTGAGTTCTGTGATTCTGCTGCTGTTTTGTTCCTTCAGTTTTTCCTTTGTTCTTATATTCCACAGATGAGTGAAATCATTTGGTATTTCTCTTTCTCTGCTTGGCTTGTTTCACTGAGCAAAATACCCTCCAGCTCCATCCATGTTGCTGCAAATGGTTGGATTTGCCCTTTTCTTATGGCTGAGTAGTATTCCATTGTGTATATGTACCACCTCTTCTTTATCCATTCATCTATCGATGGACATTTAGGTTGCTTCCAATTCTTGGCTATTGTAAATAGTGCTGCGATAAACATAGGGGTGCACTGATCTTTCTCATACTTGATTGCTGCATTCTTAGGGTAAATTCCTAGGAGTGCAATTCCTGGGTCAAATGGTAAGTCTGTTTTGAGCATTTTGATGTACCTCCATACTGCTTTCCACAATGCTTGAACAAGTTTACATTCCCACCAGCAGTGTAGGAGGGTTCCCCTTTCTCCACAGCCTCGCCAACATTTGTTGTTGTTTGTCTTTTGGATGGCAGCCATCCTTCCTGGTGTGAGGTGATACCTCATTGTAGTTTTAATTTGCATTTCTCTGATAATTAGCGATGTGGAGCATCTTTTCATGTGTCTGTTGGCCATCTGTATTTCTTTTTTGGAGAACCGTCTGTTCAGTTCCTTTGCCCATTTTTTAATTGGGTTTTTTGTTTTTTGTTTGTTGAGGCGTGTGAGCTCTTTATATATTCTGGACGTCAAGCCTTTATCGGATGTGTCATTTTCAAAGATATTCTCCCATACTGTAGGGTTCCTTTTTGTTCTATTGATGGTGTCTTTTGCTGTACAGAAGCTTTTTAGCTTAATATAATCCCACTTGTTCATTTTTGCTGTTGTTTTCCTTGCCCGGGGAGATATGTTCAAGAAGAGGTCACTCATGTTTATGTCTAAGAGGTTTGTGCCTATGTTTTCTTCCAAGAGTTTAATGGTTTCGTGACTTACATTCAGGTCTTTGATCCATTTTGAGTTTACTTTTGTATATGGGGTTAGACGATGGTCCAGTTTCATTCTCCTACATGTAGCTGTCCAGTTTTGCCAGCACCATCTGTTGAAGAGACTGTCATTTCGCCATTGTATGTCAATGGCTCCTTTATCAAATATTAATTGACCATATATGTCTGGGTTAATGTCTGGATTGTCTAGTCTGTTCCATTGGTCTGTGGCTCTGTTCTTGTGCCAGTACCAAATTGTCTTGATTTCTATGGCTTTATAATAGAGCTTGAAGTTGGGGATTGAGGTCCCCCCTACTTTATTCTTCTTTCTCAGGATTGCTTTGGCTATTCGGGGTCTTTGGTGTTTCCGTATGAATTTTTTAATTATTTGTTCCAGTTCATTGAAGAATGTTGCTGGTAGTTTCATAGGGATTGCATCAAATCTGTATATTGCTTTGGGCAGGATGGCCATTTTGACGATATTAATTCTTCCTAGCCATGAGCATGGGATGCGTTTCCATCTGTTAGTGTCCCCTTTAATTTCTTTTAAGAGTGACTTGTAGTTTTCAGAATATAAGTCTTTCACTTCTTTGGTTATGTTTATTCCTAGGTATTTTATTTTTTTTGATGCAATTGTGAATGGAGTTGTTTTCCTGATTTCTCTTTCTGTTGGTTCATTGTTGGTATATAGGAAAGCCACAGATTTCTGTGTGTTGATTTTGTATCCTGCAACTTTGCTGTATTCCGATATCAGTTCTAGTAGTTCTGGGGTGGAGTCTTTAGGGTTTTTTATGTACAGTATCATGTCATCTGCAAATAGTGACAGTTTGAATTCTTCTTTGCCAATCTGGATTCCTTGTATTTTTTTGTTTTGTCTGATTGCCGTGGCTAGGACCTCCAGTACTATGTTAAATAACAGTGGGGAGAGTGGGCATCCCTGTCTAGTTCCCGATCTCAGCGGAAATGCTTTCAGCTTCTCGCTATTCAATATAATGTTGGCTGTGTGTTTTTCATAGATGGCCTTTATTATGTTGAGGTACTTGCCCTCTATTCCCTTTTTGCTGAGAGTTTTTATCATGAATGGATGTTGAACTTTGTCAAATGCTTTTTCAGCATCTATGGAGATGACCATGTGGTTTTTGTCTTTCTTTTTGTTGATGTGGTGGATGATATTGATGGACTTTCGAATGTTGTGCCATCCTTGCATCCCTGGGATGAATCCCACTTGGTCATGGTGTACGATGGTTTTGATGTATTTTTGAATTCGGTTTGCTAAAACTTTGTTGAGTATTTTTGCGTCTACGTTCATCAGGGATATTGGTCTGTAGTTTTCTTTTTTGGTGGTGTCTTTGCCTGGTTTTAGTATTAGGGTGATGTTAGCTTCATAGAATGAGTTTGGGAGTATCCCCTCCTCTTCTATTTCTTGGAAAACTTTAAGGAGAATGGGTATTATGTCTTCCCTGTATGTCTGATAAAATTCCGAGGTAAATCCATCTGGCCCGGGGGTTTTGTTCTTTGGTAGTTTTTTGATTACCGCTTCAATTTCGTTGCTGGTAATTGGTCTGTTTAGATTTTCTGTTTCTTTTTGGGTCAGTCTTGGAAGGTTGTATTTTTCTAGGAAGTTGTCCATTTCTCCTAGGTTTCCCAGCTTGTTAGCATATAGGTTTTCATAGTATTCTCTAATAATTCTTTGTATTTCTGCGGGATCTGTTGTGATTTTTCCTTTCTCATTTCTGATACTGTTGATTTGTGTTGACTCTCTTTTCCTCTTAATAAGTCTGGCTAGAGGCTTATCTATTTTGTTTATTTTCTCGAAGAACCAGCTCTTGGTTTCATTGATTTTTGCTATTGTTTTATTCTTCTCAATTTTATTTATTTCTTCTCTGATCTTTATTATGTCCCTCCTTCTGCTGACCTTAGGCCTCATTTCTTCTTCTTTTTCCAATTTTGATAGTTGTGACATTAGACCGTTCATTTGGGATTGCTCTTCCTTTTTTAAATATGCTTGGAGTGCTATATACTTTCCTCTTAAGACTGCTTTTGCTGCGTCCCACAGAAGTTGGGGCTTAGTGTTGTTGTTGTCATTTGTTTCCATATATTGCTGGATCTCCATTTTGATTTGGTCATTGATCCATTGATTATTTAGGAACGTGTTGTTTAGCCTCCATGTGTTTGTGAGCCTTTTTGCTTTCTTTGAACAGTTTATTTCTAGTTTAATGCCTTTGTGGTCTGAAAAGTTGGTTGGTAGTATTTCAATCTTTTGGAATTTACTGAGGCTCTTTTTGTGTCCTAGTATGTGGTCTATTCTGGAGAATGTTCCATGTGCACTTGAGAAGAACGTGTATCCTGTTGCTTTTGGATGTAGAGTTCTGTAGATGTCTATTAGGTCCATCTGCTCTAGTGTGTTGTTCAGTGCCTCTGTGTCCTTACTTATTTTCTGTCTGGTGGATCTGTCCTTTGGAGTGAGTGGTGTGTTGAAGTCTCCTAGAATGAATGCATTGCATTCTATTTCCTCCTTTAGTTCTGTTAATATTTGTTTCAGGTATGTTGGTGCTCCTGTATTGGGTGCATATATATTTATAATGGTTATATCCTCTTGATGGACTGAGCCCTTTATCATTATGTAGTGTCCTTCTTTGTCTTTTGTTACTTTCTTGATTTTGAAGTCTGTTTTGTCTGATACCAGAATTGCAACACCTGCTTTCTTCTCTCTGTTGTTTGCTTGAAATATCTTTTTCCATCCCTTGACTTTAAGTCTGTGCACGTCTTTGGGTTTGAGGTGAGTCTCTTGTTAGCAGCATATGGATGGATCTTGCTTTTTTATCCATTCTATTACTCTGTGTCTTTTGATTGGTGCATTCAGTCCATTTACTTTTAGGGTGATTATTGAAAGGTATGAATTTATTGCCATTGCAGGCTTTAAGTTTGTGGTTACCAAAGGTTTAGGGTTAGCTTCTTTACTCTCTTACTGTCTAACTTAACTCGCTTGTTGAGCTATTATAAACACAGTCTGATGATTCTTTATTTCTCTCCCTTCTTATTCCTCCTCCTCCCTTCTTCATATGTTGGGTGTTTTGTTGTGTGCTCTTTTTAGGAGTGCTCCCATCTAGAGCAGTCCCTGTAGGATGCCCTGTAGAGGTGGTTTGTGGGAGGCAAATTCCCTCAACTTTTGCTTGTCTGGGAATTGTTTAATCCCTCCTTCATATTTAAATGATATTCGTGCTGGATACAGTAGTCTTGGTTCGAGGCCCTTCTGTTTCATTGCATTAAGTATATCATGCCATTCTCTTCTGGCCTGTAGGGTTTCTGTTGAGAAGTCTGATGATAGCCTGATGGGTTTTCCTTTGTAGGTAACCTTTTTTTTCTCTCTGGCTGCTTGTAATACTTTGTCCTTGTCTTTGATCTTTGCCATTTTAATTATTATGTGTCTTGGTGTTGCCCTCCTTGGATCCCTTGTCATGGGAGTTCTGTGTACCTCTGTGGTCTGAGAGGCCATTTCTTCCCCTAGTTTGGGGAAATTTTCAGCAATTATTTCTTCAAAGACATTTTCTATCCCCTTTTCTCTCTCTACTTCTTCTGGAATGCCTATGATTCTTATATTATTCCTTTTAGATTGATCACTCAGCTCTCTTAAAATTCTTTCATTCCTGGAGATCCTTTTATCTCTCTCTGCATCAGCTTCTCTGCGTTCCTGTTCTCTGTTTTCTAGTCCATTAATGGTCTCTTACATCTCGTCCATTCTGTTTTGAAGTCCTTCCAGAGCTTGTTTTATTTCTGAATTCTTCTTCCTTAGTTCTTGCATATTTCTCTGCAAGTCCATCAGCATGGTTATGACTTTTGTTTTGAATTCTTTTTCAGGAAGACTGGCTAAATCTATCTCCCCAGATTCCTTCTCAGGGGAAGATGTAGCAGATGCCGAAGCTGTCTGGGTTAGTCTTGTCTGGATCATATTTTTTTGCCTTTTCATGTTGACAGGTGCTATTGACTGTCAGCTGGGAGGGCCAAACTTTTCACTTGCTACTGGCCTTTCTTTACTGGGGCAACTGCGACCCCTAGTGGCTTGTGTTGGTTAATTGCGTGTAGAGTGGGTCTTTGTGTCTTGCCTGTCTGGAAGGGAGAAATTTCCCTTTCTGTGGGCGGAATTTGTCTCAGGCTGCTTCTCTGTTTTCGCAGCGCCCGGTGGGGTAATGGATGGGGGTGCTGCTTGACTGTTTGCCTCCGTGAGGGGTCTCAGAGCTGTTGCCCAGGGGTTTAGTGCACCCGGTTTTCCCTGTAATTTCCAGCTGCTGTACTGTGACCTGGGTTGTTTCCGTCAAGCTGTTAAGTCCCTGTCCCTTTAAGACTTTCAAAAAGCCCCCGCTTTTCTTTGTCACAGGGGCATCAGCTTCAGCACCCGCTCAGAGGTCTTACTCCCTGTTCCCCCAGTATCCAGGGCCCCCTGGGCATGTACTGTGTCTGCGCTCTGGCCCGGATGGCTGGGGCTGGGTGTTCGGCAGTCCTGGGCTCCGTCTCCCTCCCGCTCTGCCTATTGTTCTCCCGCCGGGAGCTGGGGGGAGGGGCGCTCGGCTCCCGCAGGGCCGGGGCTTGTATCTTACCCCTTTCACCAGTCACTGGGTTCTCGATGGTGTAGCTGCAGTCTGGCCACTGTCCTGCGTCTTCTGGTCTCTCTTTTAGGGCTAGTTGTGTTTGTTGTATTTTCAAAAGTATATATGTTTTTGGGAGGAGATTCCCACTGTCCTACTCACGCCGCCATGTTGGCTCCGCCCCTCCTCTGCCTGCTACTTCTATAGCTTTTCTTCTTCCTACCTAATCACAACCTTTAAATAGAACTCGTGCCACATGTCGAATTTACCGAGTATTATAATTCTTCCAAGTGGTAAAGATACCTCAAGACAAATGCTGGGCATAGAAGCCACAGGGCATAAATATGCAAAGAAGTAAAAACTAACCTTTTCAAACAATAAGGCTTCTCTCTCACTTACCAACTTAACATTTCCCTGTATTGCCCCGGAAGATGACTGGTTAGCCAGAGATGGGTAAGATTCCTCAAGGGAGGAACAACCTAAGACAGGCACAGTCGCAGGGGGCTATCTGGTGAGAAAATGGGGAGCAGCAGAGGTGAGGCTTAGAACCTCCCCCCTCATGTTCTGAGAGAAATCTTCTGCATACATGGATGTTTATTGCCCTTGTCTAGCTTGGATTAACACATAGTCTACAGGCACACACCTGATCATCTACATTTGCTCTCTTACAACACTAAACTATGTTTTCTACCTTTATCACATATCTACCTACCACTTCAGCATTTTATTAAAAATAATAATAATAGAGAAATGTGGTATCCACATATAAATCAAGTTTAAAAATCAAATGAGTATTCATATTTGAACTGACTGTGTATAGTTCATAATGCATGAACAAAACCGAAAGCTACTGTGATGACTGCCCTTGCACTGTTCACCATGTAACTTATTCACTATGTAAGAATTTGTTCTCCATGTAAGAATTTGTTCGTTATGCATCAGAAGATTGGAGACTGACGAAAATTAGGCTTGGGGTGGATTAATGATTGTGCATTGAGTATTGACCCCCCTATACAGAAATTTATTGTTGTTAACATCTATTTGATCAATAAATATGAGAGATGCCCTCACACACACACACACACAAAATATATATATATATATATACATATATATAAACACACTTCCAATTGTAAAATAAATAAGTAACCGGGATGTAATGTATAGCATAAGGAATATAGTCAAAATATTGTAACAACTTGGTATGGTGATACCTGGTACCTAGAATTATCATGTATATAAATGTTGAATCACTTTGTTGTACACCTGAAACTAATGTAATGCAAAACTGTTGTCAACTACCCTTCAATAAAAAAAAAAAAAAAAAAAAAATTTATAATCATGTGCTCATGGATTCCTATTTAAGTGTTGAAATCTTTAATTATTATTTATTGTGGTGCTCAAATTTTCCTGTACTTGTCCAGTGAGCCCCTTCTGGCTGATACCTGTGTTCTTTTGATATGTCCCTATCACTGAGTATTCTTAATTTGAGGCACAAAAAGGTATTCCAGGCTCACTTCATCCTCCAACATCAACCCTGGAGTCAGACATTTCCCCAAGAAGTTCTGGTTTCTTGTAGTGGCAGATAATTACCAGAAACTAAAATCAGGACCTTGCCTGGTGCTCACTGTTACTGCTGGATCCTACCTTCTAGTTCCTTTTAGCAGATAGAGCTAGGAAATATGTGTATGTATATATGTATACATATATAAACATACATTCATACTTCTATAACTTTTTATATCCATTGTACAAATATAAAACAATGAGTTCATATTGGTACCTCTAATTATAATCCAGTACCTCAGGGTTTTCTAGCATTTTCCCTTTCTGATTTTATTAATATATTCTTCAGCATGAGAAATTGGTTCCCATCATCCTCATTATTTTTATTATTTTCTCATTAATTTACTTATTTTTTCAACACAACCAATCTCTCAGCAGCACTGGCTAACCCTCCACACAGTGCCACCATACCACTCTGTGTCTTTGGCCACAAAGCCGGCTGGCCTGCATCTCTATGTAGCTTCCAACCCCTCTTCTTAGCTGGAAAACCTGCTAGCCCATGCCCTAAACCTAGCCCCTTTCCCCATAGTTCCACATCCTTATCTTCTGGATCACCAGCCTAAACTTCCATGTTGCTCAACTCTCTTTTGTTCCATATCCCCAGCTACTATGTAACTTTCCCATGGATTGTATTGTTCTTCCTTCATTCCAAATGCTTAACATTTCCTCTGGTATCATTTCCCTTCTATCTGAAGAGCCTTCTTTAGTAATTCTTTTAGAGCAAGTCTGTTGACTACAGTTCAATTCTCTTCATCTTCCTTCACCTGAGACTCTATTTGACCTTAATTCCTGAAAGATATTTTCACTAGATACAGAATTCTGGCTTGACAGATGAAATAGTGTGAGTCAGTGCTCCAGTTTTGCCTGGGTGGTGTCAGGGAAGCCCAGCAAGATGCTGAATGTACACACTCACCCAGCCCTTGGGCTACACCTCACCAGGAGATCATGTTCTAAAAGAAGATTAAAAAAATAGGATCCAGAATCTCATAATATCACCTCCAAACTGGCTAGGATACAAAAAAATCATTCATGATACCAAGAAAGTCACATGTACGAAAAAAAATCAACAGATTGCAATGCCAAGAAGAAACAGATGTTGGAATTATCTGACAAAAATTTTAAAGCAACCATAATAATAAAAATGTTTCAACAAGCCATTATAAATTTTGTTGGAACAAATGAAAGATAGAAAATCTCAGCAAAGAAATAAAACTTATTTTAAAAAAACACATGGGGATTACAGAACTGAAAAATACAGTATCAACTGAAAATGCACTTGTGGTAGGCTCACTAGCAGAGTGGAGATGACAGAGAATAGAGTAAGTGGACAGGAGGACAGAGCAATAGAATTTATGTAATCTGAGCAACAAAGAGAAGACTGGTAAAAAATTATGTTTCAGATACTGATGGAATAATACAAAAGGGCTACATTTGTATCACCAAATTTCCAGGAAAAGAGAGAGACAGTGGAACAGAAAAAGTCTTCAAAGAAATAATGGCTGAAAATGTCCAAAACTTGTGAAAATACATAAACCTACAGCTTCAAGAGGCTGAGGGAAACCCAAATAAGCTAAAAACCAAAGAATTTCAGATCAAGATACAAAAATTAAACTTCTGAAAAGTGAAGGCAACGAAAATACCTTCAAAGCGCCCAAAGAGAAATGACACCTTACCTTTAGAGGTGAAACAAACGGTAGATTTTTCATCTGAAACCAGGGAGGTCAGAAGAAAGTGGTACATTTTTAAGGTCCTAAAAGTTTTCTTTTAATTGAGAATTGTAACTTGATTATGGGAATCCTCTCACAATGTATACATCTATCAAATTATTATGTTGTTCATTTTAAATATATTACAACTTTGTCGATTGTTCTTTAGTAAAGCTGAAAAAGAAAAAAAAGCAAACTAACAATATACCATTCAAGAATGAAAGGAGAATAGAGACATTCTCTAAAAAAAGAAAATAAATAGGTTTGTTTCCAAGAAATTTACTCTTAAAGAATGGCTAAAGGAAGTTCTCTAAAAAGAGACATTATAACAAAAGAAAAATTGAAACTTCAGAACAGAAAGAACACCAGAATGGATCAAACTAAGGGTCAATAATAGACTACATTACTTCTTATGAGTTTCTTAAGTCATATTTGATAGTTGAAGCAAAAATTATAACACTATCTGAGGTGGTACTCAATGAATATAGAGGAAATATTTAAGACAATTATACTTTAAAAATGGGTAGTAATGGGACCTAAATGGAAGGAAGTCTACACTCACAATGATAAAATGTCAGTAACAGTAGACTATGATGTTATGTATGTGTATATTATCTAGATCAATAACTAAGAAATTATAAACCAATATACTAATAAACATGATAAGTAAATCAAGATGAGGTCATCAACACTGTTCAAGTAATTCACAGGCAGATAATAAAAGCAAAAGGGTAGGGAAAAAAAGAAATAAACAACAAATAAAATAGAAAACTTCATCCCTAACATATCAAAAGTTACATTAAATGTAGGTGGTCAATTAAAACCAGATGTTGGCAGGCCGGACTGAAAACAAACAAAAGAAAAGACAGTAAGAAAAAGTGTGATCCAACTACATGCCGTCTGTTAGAAACTCATTTCAAAGACAACAGTATAGGTTGGTTGAAAGTAAAAGAAATATACAAGGATTCAAGATATATTCAGAGTGTAAAACTGAAGCATTTGAAATTAGATTGGAATTGGAATTTGAAGGTAGGGAAAGCTCACATAGACGTCTTAATGTAGGTTCCCTGCGAGATAAATACTGAGACAAGAATTTGTTGGTTTGATTTTGTTGGGGCAGGACAATCTAAGTTATCCTTTTTCACAATCTAGAGTCTCAGTAGGATGGCTGGCACAGATGGGAGGCTGGGACTCTTTGCTTGCAGTGTTTCATCCTCCATCCTTTCATACCCTGGTAGTCTCAGGGTGCCAAGATAGTAAAAGCAGAAAGCTGCAATGTGTACTGAGGTAGAAAACACAAGAAGACAAGGATTGGAGGGGACAATTGTATGTTTGAATATGTTGAGCTTGATCTACTTTAACACATGTAATTGGAGGTGTGGTTCTGAAGCTCAGAAGTCTGGAGTGCAGACATAAATCTGGAAGTGATCAATGTGTCAATGGTATTTAAATGACTAGGCATGTATGACATTACTTAAGGGAGAAAGAAGAAAGAACAGTGTCTAGTCTTCAGGAAATTATTTTTAAGTTAAATCTTAAGATTTCTTATAGAATTGTTTAATATTAATTATTATATTCTAATAAATACAAGGATTGCTATTTTCAGGTTTCTCATTTATGGAGATTGTGTATAAACACACATACACATATAAGTGTGTTTGTGTATAAATACACACACATTTATTTATAGGTAGATGGAATGCACAAAATTTCCAGTCATGTAGAATTCCCTATAAACATAAATAAGCCATGCTCAGAAAATATACACATCCTCTGTTCATATCTTAATGAAGGGCTGTACATCTTGCATTGATAACTCATATAAACAGACAAAAAAACTGATAAATTTGGTGATTTAACTGCCACCTAAGAATTTCTATCAAATACAAACAGATTGGCTAGAGTGAACTCCAATAGCACTTGTAGAATTATACATGTGGAGATAAGGCATCGTGAACCTAGATGTTCTTAATAAAACTATGCTTATTATTACTTTGCTGAAAGTATTATACTACTTAAGAACCATTTCCATATTACAAATATGTGAGACAAAAAGAGGTATAGTTACTGAAATATTTTCTCAAGTGTTATGAAAGTATTTCCAACACAGTAGCCATATATAGTATACACTTGTCATTTTTGGTTTCACAACATACTTTGAACCCCCACCTACATTTTGGTATTTTTCAATTCTGCTTTCCCAAGATAGAATTTTAAAACTGCATTTCCTAGCTTGCTTTGTGCCCAGGACTGTGGGCAAGGAACCATTTTCCACCTATCTTCTACACCCAGTGAATTTTCAGTTTGGAAGTGTTTAAGTAAGGGCAGACTATGCAAAGCATCCATTTTATTCTGGGGGTTGTGGAGCCTGGCAGTGTCCCAGGCAGCTTCTCCCTTGGGACTGTTTTGGAAGCAGTTCAGAAGTTGGCAGTAGACTATGGGTAATGTCCTGGTGAGGTTAGCCTGTTTCTTTCCCCAGCCCTTTTAAACATATAAGCTAGCTAGTATCTTTAATAAATGCCTTTTCTGCTGAAACTAGTCAGAATGAATGTTGTTGCTTGCAACTAAGATTCCTAACAATAGAAAAATTTGTATCAGAGGTGCAAGGAACCCTCAAGCAAATGGATATCTGGGATTCATTACCTGGCAGGTTAGGTGTGAAAGCTCTGAGGATCCAGTTAATCTCAGAGAAGAGCACTGGTACCCATGGCATAGTGTAATGGAACAGTTTCTTATTTTATCATCTGTGCCCTTGGCCACCTGGAATAAGGTGACTATTAAAGGCAAAGAATTGAGGGAATAAATGGTTGCTTCCTTAGAACAGTATAATGGGCGTGAAGAATCCAAGAGCTTTAAAAGTGAGTCAACCATTTCTGAAAGTGCTGAGCTTTGAAAGAAAGGAAATGATGAGCTTAAAGCGTTAAATTCTCAGCTCAAGAGAGTCAAAAAGCCAGGGTGATAAAATGATTACCCTAAAATTAGCTCTCATCTCTCCAGGGCTGATGAAAGTGAAAATTAAATGCACAGTCTAATCCTGTGGTTTCTGAATTATGTCAATTGAATTCGAATGGTATCATGTCTCTTACTGAAAGTTAAAACCATTGGAATCCCAGTTGTAATTGGGACAAATGGGAAAACGTTGAAAGCTCAGAATACTTTGATTCCTCCAACTCATAAACATCCTTTACAGAAGATAGGCTTCTTTTCCAGTATTGGATGTATTTTTCCAGTATTTGAGCTGTTCCTGCCTTCTTTGAAAATTAAGTAAGCATCTTGCCTGGGGCCTATGGCCTGAAAAGTTGTGCACCCACTAATGTCTCACTTTATCTGTATAAGCAAAACAAAACAAATAAACAAACAGCAACAGCAATAACTCTACCTGAAAAGCAGATTCCAGGATTGAGCCTCCATGCCATAGCTCCCTAAACCAGTTCACAGCACAGAATTTTCTGAATGAAGAAAAGGCTGAGAGTTCTTGTGGATAACTTTGTGATGACATTGTCTTAGATTGGGTTCCTTCAGAAGCAGACTCTGAAGTGAGGATTCCTGTACAAGAGGTGTTTTTTAAAATTGCTCCCAAGAGAAGACAGGAAGAGAGTTGGGGAGGCTGGACCAGGAAGAGGAGAAGCCAAATCAGAGTGCAATTTTAGGCATTGTCCTAGTGTCAGCCTGACCCTGAGAGATCTCTGGAGTATAAACTGGGCCTCAGAGTTTGTCCCAATTGAGGGCTAAGGGGCAATGAAGCTGAGCTCTCATATTTTTGTATCCACAGAAACTGACTAAAGGCCGTCCTAGGGAATCCAAGTGTATACTTCAAGGTACATTGGTTTTCTGCACTGGCAGACAAAGTGGCTCCATCTTCCCAAAGGCAGTTTATAGAAGAAGAATTATAGATGCAGGCCATTCACAGAAATGTTAAGAGATCCAAGTAGAACTGTACGGAGCACTGACATTTACACTGTCATTACAGTAACAATGACCACTATAAATGTTATATAAATCACAATAAATATTACTGTTAGCCTTCCCCCAAAGGACCTGTGCTGTGCCCCGGGGATTCAGTGGTCAGGTGGTCTGATGTAATGCTCATCCTGCAGCCCAAAATACCATGTTCTACTAGGAGAAGTGGACCTTGATGGGGAGGAGGGTCAAGTGATAAATGGCAGTGGGGATTGAATTACTTATCAAGGTGGGGCCAGGGTCTGTGAACACATCCTGTAGGTACTCCCTCAATTCCTGAATTTATTGTAAGAATAGATAACCTCAGAGGCTGCAAAAATTTATATATTGGCTATTTACCCTGGGGAATGAGGGCCATTAAGGTAGAACAGCCAAGAGAAAACTGTGGGAGAATTTACTCTCTTTGAACATAATAAAACAGAAGCAACGTTACATTTTTGGAGGAATTGCAGAAGTCAGTGCCTCCATCAAAGAATCAAAAAATCCAGCAATGGTGATTTCTATTCCATCTCCACAAAACTCTATACAACAGGTAGAAGTGCGATAAGCAGCTCTCACTATTATACCTACCTTACAAGAGATTTACTTCCTGTGCCTGCAACAGAGGATTCTGCTGTTTCAATGTCTTAGACCCAATGGATACATACTTGTACAAGGGCACAAAAAAATGGTTCCATTAAACTGGAAATTGATAGCAGTTTTTTTACTTTTTGTGTCAATGAGATATAAGAGAAAGTATCATATTAGTTGTTGGTAATTGATCTTTATAAGTGGAGTGAAAACCAGGTAGTTTTGTCATTGACAGGACAGGGAGAATTCTATCTGGAATCTAGAGAAGCCTTCACAGTGAGTGGCTTGTCCAGGTGTAAAAGTAAATGAAAGACTCTAACAACTTCATATAAACAAATCGACAAGAGGTTCAGCTTCCTCAAAAACAAATATTTGGGTCACTCTATAAGGCGATGAACCATAACTAAGATTTGGGGGAACTTGGAATGTATAGTGAAAGCACAAAGTTGTAAGTACCAACTACAGTTTTACAATTACAAAAAACGATACCTGTAGACACTTATATTTTACTTCTTGATAATCATGTATATATTATATAATAAAATTTTCCATGCCTCACCCTTCCCAATATTATTATATTTTAGTCCATAGGTTAGAAAATATCAAGATGGAATTATGAATATACCAGAGGAGAAAAGGATATCCCCAGGATCTCAAACATAGAGCTGGAATAAATAATTGAAGAGAATTTGGGTATTCCCTTCAGGAAAAAAATAACAGCCTATAAAGTATAATTGGTATTTATAGAGTGGTAGGTTAGAGAATATTATTGCTGTGTTATTTTTAAGTTTAATATGGTAAAAGAATGTATATTGGTGTATGTCAACTGAAAGGTGGGCTGAGATAGATAATTCTCATTTATGTCTGCCTAACAAATTCTAAACACCCACTTTGCCTTTGATATTTTTCCACACCCTAAGATCTACCTTCTCAAGTTTGATTCCATCTTTCAAAAATCCTACCTGTCCTAGAGAGTCTACTAGCTTGGATGAGACCTGTGGCCATGGTTCCATCAATAAGAAACATTAGGAGAGGACAATGATTCAGAGTGAACAATGATTCAGAAGTAAAGAAGTGAAAAGTGTCCATATGGTGATTATTTTTTTTTCTGTTACTGCCAGTAATGCTTTTGTTCTTGAGGTGTTGGTGACAGATCCCTTGTCAGGCCCATTCTCTGAGGTGTTCCTGTTCGTTGCTCCTGGGAGCCTGCTTGGTTTCTTTACCTCTCCTTCCTTTCCTTCAACTCTTTTCTGTAAATAAGCCAGGGTGGATTCCCTTGTTTGTGATTAAGAACTTTAATTATACTCTATAAAATACATATGTTTGAACCTAGTCTTCAAGAATATGTGGTATCAGAAGGGAGAAATAAAGACCTTTTAAAATCTCTCCTTTGATCTTTTCTGTATCATTCTCTAAATTCATTTCTGTAATTGTTAATCTTATATATATAAAACAGTGATGATATTGCAGAGGTATCCAGGATTTTCTCATTGTGAGCCTTTTTTGGAGGAGTAATAAGATGGAAATACTCTCTTTCTTGGCCACTGATTGTATTTCCAAATAAATGCTAGACTGCAGTCTGAATAAGTGGCTAGGGCTATCATCACCTCATTAGCATTCTTGTAATATATGAGGTAGAAAGAACGGAGGAAGCAAAAACATTACAGAAAATGCAAATAAATTGGATTTTTTAAATAACAGCTCAGGAAAACTTACGGAAATCAACTTAGGGTGATCATGGAATCAGGTCATATGATCAAAGAATAAAGAAAATAAAAGGAAAGAGAAGAACTTCAGAGAACAGAGGAAGTTGATTGACCCACTGTGGCAGATTGAAGACGGCCACAAGCTCTTTGACAATTCTCTCTTTGCTTTACCAATAAAGTATGGTGGAAATGATGTTTGGCCAAATTTGGGCCTAGCCTTTGAGATGACAGCCTATTTCCATTGTTCTGCCTCTTAGTGCCTTCAGTTACTCTGTAAGAAGTCTGACTCAGTGAGGCAAGCATGCTGTGAGGGACCTCAAAATAGCCATGTGAAGAGGCAGTGGGTCAAGACAGAGAGAATTGAGGCCTTAGACATTGTGGTGAAGATGAAGACATCCCCTTGTGGCTGTCCAAAATCCTGACTCACAGAATCACGAAATAAAATAAAAATGAATTGTTTTTTTTTTTAATCATCAAGTTTTGGAATAGTCTGTAATGCAGTGACAGCTAACCAAAACACTGTGCCATCTTCAGTAGTTTACATGTGCTAAATACTGTTTAGTATACCAATCTCTGGGCTTAAAGAACACTGGGATAAATTTCGCTTAAACTGGGTTGTAAGCTTCCCATTTTATGAAGAGCAAAAATGTTTTAAAAACTGCAGAAATTGATTGTTGCCAGTTAATAACAGTAAAAGGTAAGTAAGGATAGAATTTGGAGTTTGGGAGAGAGAAATTTTGAAGAACAAGTCCAAGGGTTACTTTGGTAGTGTGCACAGACTCTTTCCCCAAAGGGACAAGCAAGGAGGGGTGCTAGTGACAGCGGACAGATGTGAAAAGAGTGGCTTTTAGTCCAATGAACACAAAGGAGCACTGAGTATAGGATGTTGGTAAAGGAAGAATGAAACATGAGGGTCATAACCAGGGGAGTTTAAGCAAACAAATAATCAAACAGCAATAGGATGAGGAGTTACCTGTAGAGACTAAACCTAAAAATAAGTTTTATGATCTTTCCTGCTCTGATCAAAATGTTTTCATAAATTAAAATACAAATGCAGGTTGACATTCCCAGATGTGTTTGGGAATTTAAATTGTTTTCCAAATTTACGAAGCAATGCAATACATTTACTATATGTTTCTTCACAACTTCATCCAAGTCTATGTCCACACTCTGTAATCAAACACATTAATATTTTTGTATTTGTAACAAACTGTACAAAAATAGATACAGATGTAAATAGCTTCAGGTCAGTCCGAGTTAGGTTTTGCCACGTAATGAGTGCAATTTGGGTTTGATTCTGGCTCTACGTGAATCATGAAAAGTTTTTATTTTTCAGAACCTTTTGAATTTTATAAATGTGGACCAAAGATTGTTCACCTATAATAGACTGGCTGTAGCTGAAGATGTCTATAAGAAAAGATACTTTCACTTCGAAAGAAAGCTATTGTACTTAAGATCTAAGTTAACAAAAATATGTTTGACCATTCTGAAGATAAACTGAGGATTAGCATTAGTAACTGATAATTACTATCTTGAAAGAAAATCTAAAATTATTTCTATCAAAAATGTATTAAATTTATATATCACAGAATTATTTCCAGCATCCAGGCAACTTTGAAGTGTTATTGAATGTAACACAACAATAAAATTTAGACCACTTGCTAAGAGTTTACTATTAAAGAATTTGGATTATAAGTGTTGGACTAAATAAGATTAACAAAAAAAGACAAGAGACCTAAGATACTGTAAACCTCTGATTTCTGTTATTGTGAGAATAAATAATTATAAAATCTTCTATTTATCAACTTAGACTTTTAAAAGCATTTCAACATGGTAACATGGAATGATAATTCTCATTCAATTCAAAATTTGTGATACTCCGTAGAAATATAAAATAGTATGCTACAGTTCTTATCCCCATGATAGAACCGTGACTATAAATAAGTACATGTCATGGTCTCTTGTTCTTAACATGTTGAAATAATTAGATAACATTATGGGGGCATTATTTAGATAAAGGTTAAATGAACAAAATCAAGCCAGGGTTTGGGACTGTTGGGCAGAGATAGAATCACCTTTCCTTTTCAGATAAAGAAGTCAACTTGTAAAAAGCTGCACAACTATTATCAAAATCAGTTTCCTTTTCCTCTGACCTAGCCTCTGTCCACTCCCCTATCCTGCCTCCAGGGAAGTTTTTGAAAAGCAATTGGGAGGTGAACCTAAGGACTGATTTCAAAGATTGTTGTGTCTGGCAAAGAAAAGCAAGCACTGAGAAGAAGGTAATCTGTGGACAAGGGATTCCATTAGAATACTTTTCCTGATGGGAATATCCTCTGGAATGATAGGGAGGAGGCACAACTCTCATGATCATGTTTTAATCTCTTAAAAAAAAAAATGTCATGCTCCACCTGCAGGATTTAAGGCTACAAAATAAACTGATAGGACAAGCACCTATTTCACTTATTCTGTCTCCAAACAAAAATATCTGACAACTGCCAGAGCAAGGTCAATGCTTTCTCCTATGAAGTCTGTAGGCAGAAAACTTATCTCGTGACAAGTTTTTGGACAGTTCATTTGTGATTTTTAAAGTTTATTTTGTAGAGAGCCTTTAATGATATATTACTACAAGGTCAGCTTATTTTCCACTTTAAAGAGCTTACCAAAGACTGTAACAAAATCTTTGAGAACATGGAATCCCGCATCTGCTTTAGGGACTGCTAATTGGAATGAAGTCCAAAAACTTGCAAAAACACTCATTCACAAGTGATCAAATCCTTTAAAAGATGATCTTTTATCAATTCTACTTGGTCTTGAGCCACAAATATTTGAAAAAGAAAAATTCTAAATACATTTTACTACTTTAAATGTTTTGCCAGTAACTCTTATTTTGCAGATTTCCTTTTCTCATTATCTATAAGCAGCATCACAGGATTGTTTTGTGTGCCCCTTTTTTATGTACTTAGATTTTGAATTTTCCTTTTTACCTTCAGTCATGCCTTACCCAGGCTCACTAAGTGCTTTCATTCCTTCACTTGTAAATAAACATATGGTTATTTTGTCTGTGTGTTTTTTCAGAAGGTCCATATGTGGATTTCCCTAATGTTGCAGATACAATGGTTGACCTCACTGCAAGTTCCTAGAGATGAAGTTTCAGTGTCTCCTCTGATGATTCACATGGTTAAAAATACACCTATTGAAAGGTTTTTAAGTTCATAACACTGACTTGACTATTCTTATACCTTAATGTTTTAATTACTGTAACTTTACAAATATGTCTCAGTATTCAATAAGCCAATTTCCTTCTCATCACTCTTATTTATTTATAGTTTTTCTTGTAATATTTGTTCATGTGTTCTTCCAGAAGCATCAGAGAAGTACTTTAAGATTGTTTATACATTCTGGGAAGATTTTTATTTGAACTGAATTTAGCATGTAAATTAATTTGGGAGGAAATGATATATTTATCCCATTGAATCTTACCAAGAAATCCAATAGAAAATACCCATTCATGTAAATTTTTTCCTTTGTAACATTTTCATTTAATTTGTTTTCATAAAAAATTCTGTTTTTTGTTGTTGTTAATAGAGAACATATCCTTAGGGCACTATATGATAATCCTGTTACCTCCAAGTATATTTTTGTCTTTTCTAATATTTGTACCACTTACTGTCTTTTTCTCACTCTTTTCCTCCACCTTTCTTTCTCTTCCTCTTCCTTCCCTCCCTCTCTCCCTCTTTCCATCCCCTCCTTCCCTCCTTCGTTTTTTGGTTTCTTTCATAGCATTAGCTAGAATTCTGGGAAAAAATAATAAAAATAGAGATGGTGATGCCAGGCTACCTCATTCCTAAATTTAACTTAATAGAAATGTTCCATTAAGTATAAGGACCAGCAGTTGGCTGGAAATAGAAATTCTTGATCATGTTGATAATTTGTCTTTCTAGTTTAGTAAAAGTTTTTCAACATTGTTCCAGACAGTGAAACTTTTTCTTCTTTGATTTACTAATACAAAGATAGTAGTATCTCTCCTACTAACCTAACTTTGCCTTCATTAATCATTTTCAAATCAATTTTCAAATTTGTGGAACATTTTGCTTAGGACTTTTGATTTGATATCTGTAAGTAAATTAATTCTTTTTTTCCTCATTTCTTTACATGGTTGTGTTCTCTTTCTACCTTTTTAATCATTATGTGTAATTTATTTTAATTCTTATTGGTTAATAATAGAAACATTTAAGGATTGCTTCAAGCCTGACTTGTACCTATGAATTTTCATACACAATATATAGTCACTTTAATTATAACCTAAATTGTTTCTCAAAAATTTAAAGCAAAATCTAACAATATGAGAATCTTATGCTTACAAATTTGAGTTGTGAAATAATTAAATATAAGCCCTCCCTCTACTGTGAATTTCTGTTTTTAATACCTTATAGTTTAAGCATCAGAATAATATTTTTTTTGTCTCCAAGTTGCCTATATTTAAACTGTAAGACATTAAATTTTATACTTATTTTAATGTGGTCAGAATATGTAGACTGTATTGTTTTATGGCTTACTGTAAGACTATCTTCCAGACAGTCCTTGGATTCTGAAAAGTAGGTATTCTCAATAGTAAAACAAAAAAATTACATATTTGCTATTTCTTAAGTTGAACGTTCCAATATATTCACACCTGTAACTTATTCATGTTTTGCTTTCATTCATCAAATATTAACAGTGTGGTCTGTTTCTACATTTTTATCAATGAATTCTTGTATTCTTACATTTTGCATTTGTATGTTTTTATGCTTGTACTTAAAGGTCCATAACTAACAACTCCATTGTAGATTGTGTATTTTTCAATGTTCGGGTTTTTGATTTGGGGAGATTTTTGAATTCTTAAACTACAAAAGCTTTTAAAGAGTTTATATTGTTTGCTGTATTATGCTGCCTTTTAAAAATCTAAGCTCTCAGGCCCTATAATAACAGGGAGTTATCTACTTTATCTATTACTTGAAACTATCTTGACCCAGAAGCCTAAATAGGTGAATTGTATTCTTAACGAGGTAGCTGTCGGAAAAAACATGTAATTGAACTTATTTCAATTTTTTACTCCATATGAAAATCTTTCTCTTTATTAGGAGAGTTTAAACCCTTATATATTTTTAGTCATTAATTATTTGTAAATCTCTTCTGTCAGCTTGAATTTTATAAACTCCTTCTTTTTGGGTTCCCTATCCATGTATTGATCCTTGTGAGAATAATCTATTATTTTTTGATCCAGATAATTTAATTAAAATATGCTCTTTATATTACAAAGCTTCTTTTGCAATATTTATCTCTGATATTAGTTTTGTCATGAAAGTTTGAATCACTTAGACTTACTTCTATTTTTGCCTTGTTTCATGACATCATTTTACACAAATTCTTAAAAGTTTCCTATTCTTGAGCTGTTAATTTTGCTTCATTTCTCAGTTAAATTATGTACGTTTGAGGGTAATTTTTTTTGTTAAAATATGCAAAGTTTCTATTTTCAGATTTCTTGATTATGTCAGAATTTCTCTTTGCTTCCTTAACTTGACTGGGCTTGAGCTGTAAGCTCTTTTGAATCAGAGGGCACACATTTTGAAACATTAAAAAGTGCCTCCTTCCTTCATGCCACAATGAAAAGCCTAGGCTGCCTTTCTCCTAATTGCATCATTTGGAAGTCTAGATTCAACTTCCATCTTATCTGAGGTTTCAACCTGTAACCCAGTGACCCTCCAAACCCTTGAAGAATCGTCTTGGTGACCTTAGTGAAGGCAGTTTTCAGAAAACTGGAAGCAGAACTGAGACTGTAAGAGGACTCCGAGAGAATAAATGCTGAGGAAATGAACTGAACCAATATAAACCATTTTTTCTCAAGAAGGCCAGTTGGTGAGGGGAGTGAGAGAGGAACAGTACTAACTAGAGGAGAAGAGTAGCTGAGAGAAGATGCTTTCAGAATGAGGGAGACCTATGCTTGGCTGAAGGAAAAGAGAAGGGAGCTTGTGAGGCAGAGTAGGTTGAGAATGCCCAAGAATGGGGACTAATGTGTGAGGCAGTACCCCAGAGAGCATGGAGAAGTTAGGGTCGGTTTTGATTCCCAAGTACATGCTCTGCGGTGCTGAGGATCTGTATTTTTCGTACAAGTCTGTCTCTTGGTAAATCTCCAGAGTCGGTTTAGCAAACCTCACCCTGCAGAATTTCTAAATTTGAAATAGCATCCACTTTTTAAAGTCAGACTTCCCAAAGGGATAAAAAATGTTACAATTTCATGAAGAGAAATACCACTATGTTAATTTTGCTCACCTGCTGGTTTCTGGTGTAGTTTGACAATCCTACCTCTGAGTTTTAACCAAGAGCATGAGAGACCTGACTGCAGAGATTATCCTGACATACTATCTGCCAAATAGTTTGGCCTCTGAGTTCTAAAGATAATTAAAGAGAATTAGCATTATACTGGCAGAGACTAAAAGGCATTTTTATCATAGCTGTATATTTTTTGTTAAAAAAAGTTCAATAAGCAATTGATAATCAGTAGAACATTTTCTTTTTAATACAACCTTTTTATCTCAGACCCTTTCATTATAGCATTTTTTTAATCTGTGCATTTAATTGGTTTAAAAATCACTTTCCTTAACTGTTGGTGTATGTGCATGTATAGACAGATACAAATCTCTTATGATGTAAGTAATAGTGTAATGAAAAAAACATTTATTGGAGGTATACAGGCATAGCACCTGTTGTTTATACATGTCAACATTAAAAATGGAAATGAATAGACTGATGAGCCAGATATTAATCAAACTAGAATCAGCACCAGGTCTTACATGCATTACTCCTCAAATATTGGAGTAAATGGCTTATTCCATACTGCCAGAGTTTCCAAATTTGCATATGTTCATTTTGAATCATTATGCATGCTTTAATAATTGATTAGAAAGCTAAGTTAAAAGAAATGACTATTTTAATAATTACTTTAAATAAATATTAATAGCCTAGTGCATTTGAAAAAGAAGATGGAATTTAAGCCATATAACCTTAGAAGGAATCGTTCCGTTACTTTCAGAAACATTAATAGTACTGAGTTTTCAATTTAAGTGGACACAAAGTCATGAGAAGCAAATTTATGACTGAATCAGGTAGACTTTTCCATTTATATTTATTTAAAAGGCTGTCTGGTACCAAGCAGTAACCAAGGAAGTCCTTCTAGAAACAGGTTTTTATTACTGATGCTAAGTTCAAACTATAGAAATAAATGTGATTTAATAAATTCATTTAATATATTTACTTTAAGCAAGGATTGACAGATAAAAAGGTTCATTAAAAAGTATACAGAGTTTAATTTATATTGCTCAGTGGGCACAGTAACTTAAATTTTTCTAATTATTTGACTGGGACACAGGGAAATAGAGAATAATGTAGCTATGACACTTTGTCAGTAAATTCAAGAACCAAAATTAAATTCCCTACTTAACTTTAGTTTTTAGCCCCTAAACATAGTTTGCAAACTAAATATGACAGGGACTATAACAGAAATAACTTAAAATAATCACAATTATAAAAAATTTAGACTGGAAATCATGGGCTTTACTCCATCAGAAAAATAAACAACGGCCAAGACAATGAACAAAACCAAAGCATGAATTGGGTGCAGTTTTCCAGCAACTAGAACAGAATAAACAAAGCATGTTTATTTTTGTAAGCATTTTCACAGCTCAAACAACCTAAATTTAAAGGGATTATAGGGCCTTCTTACAAAGTAAAAATGCAGACTGAATGATGACTAAGTTGTGGAAACCTAAATGAGGAAATAGAAATTGAAGAAGTTATTGGACCAATAAATCATAGCTCAAGGAGAAAAAATTGGCCTGAAATTTCTGCTGCTGAACTAAAAACCTATCTATCTAGATAAATTTCCTCTTCTTTTGCAAGTTTATAAAACTTTGAATTTTAATAAGATCAGATTACATTATACAATAGTAGCATCACTATGTATCTTGAACTCAACAGACAAAAGTGATATGATTGCCTAACATTCCCTACCACACTTCCTGTCAAACTCTAATTTTCTAATTTTCTGGCAATTGAATAAATGGACCGTGCCCACCCATCAGCAGGTTTCATATACAGTTCTGTTCATATAAGGAAAACAGAATTCTGCCCCACCAGACTCTGGCAGCAATGCACAGTAAATGCTCAATGAAAGAACAGAGGTACTCTGACATGTCTAGTGACATGTGAAACTGGATGTTCACATCTCCAGGAAAGACCTGGTGCTTCCTTCTCATTATTTTATTGTTGTTGACTAATTATATTTGTTGGTTTTTTCATGAAAATAGTGGCATATATACTCCAGAGAGGCCAGGCAAACATCCCTGCCTACATCATCCTGAGTAGCATGGAGACAGAGTGGGTCTAAGCCCTAACTCTTAGGTCTGTGTGACCTTCATCAAGTCAAGGTATCTGACTTAGATCCAGGTTACCTTCTTGTAAGTGAAACCAATTGTCTAGATACTTTTACAGTGGTGCCTCCAAATCTAAACTTTTCTAAATGAATAAAAACATTCCAATTTACATGAATTCAGGGTCATGGTATGGGCTGTAGAAAGCTAAGAGGGACAGTTGGATCACTTTCAAAGTCCATGCCAGCAAACAGACTTGTATTTTGCAACTTGCTGAAGTTTTCAGATATTTATAGCAGCCAGTCAAATAAATGTTTAAAATGACAAGTCAGCAGAGAGATGCAGTTTCTTCTAAAATGCCTTTCTTCTAAGCAGACTTGAATTCCCATCTTCAATGTGAAGTGTGAAATGAGTAGAAAACCAGTCCCATATAGCTGTACATTATAAAATATCACTTTAAGCAAATGGTGGGGAAGGAGATAAGATTCCAGGCATACATGTAAAGTGAGTAAAATTTCAAGCACCAGTCTTTCTGTTACTTCAACTTTTTGCTATTGCAGTGGTAGACTTTTCCCTCAGGAATGAGATGAGGTTCAGGGATGAAGTAAGAGACTGTGTAGAGGTCAGGAATAGAGTAACAAGTGTTCAGCCTTAGTGAAGCAAAGTCCGTATCGCCAAGTCCATGCAGGTCCCCCACATATACAACTATATATAGATTTGAGGATAATTTACTTGTCTTTGGAAAGTATACAGACAAAATGAATGCTTACTTTGAACGTGCAGAGATGTGATCATATTTCATGGTCTGTAATAGAATCATTTATTTTCATTTTAGTGATATACCATAAGATGGCCATAATTCTAACATCAGTAAAGGTGCAGTAATACAAAATGGCAACATTAAGCTGAGATTTAAGCAACATGAATATTTATTAGTATTATTCAAAATTATGTGAGGGTTTTTTTGCATGTGGTCCCTTAAGATCTACCCTTATGTTTTATTGAATTCATACTCTTAGAATTATTTGTGAGGGAAGTATGTATGCTAGGAAGTCATTTAGTTGGTTGAATGGTGGCCCTCAAAAAAGATATGTCCACATCCCTGAACCTGTGAATGCAACCTTATTTGTAAAAAGGATATTTGCAGATACAATAATCTAATTATCTTGAGATAATATTATCCAGCTAGGCCCCGAATCCAATGACAAGTGTCTGTACAAGAGATATACAGAGGGAAGATGAAGATGGAGGCTAAGAAGCATCTGGAGCCACAGAAGCTAGAAGGCGTGAGAAAGGATTCCCCCATTGGACACTTTGAAAGGAGTACAGCCCTGCCAACACCCTGATTTCAGATTTCCGGCTCCCAGAACTGTGAGGAAATAAATTTGTTTTTATAAACCATCACATTTGTGGTGATTTGTAATGAAAGCCCTGGGAAACTAATACAGTTATCCATAAACGTTTTGCTTCAGTACATTTTTCTGGTGGAAATGATGCTAGACACTCAGAACATAAAATGGCTATGGCATAATTCCTTCAAGAGTTCATTTTCTAGAGGGCAAACAGACACAAATACTTTAACACAGTGTAATAACATTTAGTTAGCAGCATGAAGGAAGTGCAGAGGAAGAAGTTACGAAGTTTGGCAAATTATTCAGAAAATTTCAGGTGGCCTGATGAGGTTGGAGTATAAGGGTACATGATGGAGAGAAACAAGAGATGAGATTGTGAAAGGACATAGGGATAGACTCTTAATGACCTCGGTTACTATTTAAAGAGTTAAAGATTATCTTACAGGGTTGGGATGTTTAACTCTGCGTACTAACTCCAAGAGATAAATAGGTGCTACCTGGAGTTTGGTCATGGATTAAAAAGCATATTAGGCCCATTTATTCTTTCATCAAAAATTACTGAGACCTATTATGTGCCAGTGGTATGATAATTATTTGAAATTTAATGGTTGGCAAAAAAGACAAAAACCTGGCCCTCACCGAACATATAAACTAAAGGAGAAAAAGAAACACGATTGATTAGCCATGGTATGTGAGGAGAGGACACGCTTACAGTACATTTATTAACCCTATTTTAGGAAATGTAGAGCTATT
The DNA here is from genome assembly GCF_030020395.1 of Manis pentadactyla. Classification (NCBI taxonomy): domain Eukaryota; kingdom Metazoa; phylum Chordata; class Mammalia; order Pholidota; family Manidae; genus Manis; species Manis pentadactyla. The sequence goes on along the minus strand of NC_080029.1, from coordinate 68,849,063 downwards.
GAGGGTTTTCAGACAGAATGTAATCAAATTTCATGGGGATCAGTCAGTCATTGAAAAGAATGAATTGGTCTGGGAAGAGACCCAAGACAAAGTGATCTATAAAAGGCTATTGTATCAATATTCCAAGAAATTATGAGGGTCATAATTAGGGAAGGAACAGTGGGAATGGGGGAGGGTGGTCAGATCAAAATTATATTCCAGAGGAAAAATTGACAAGGTGAAGATATTGTGGAAGCCTCTGATCATCTTTAGCTTATAGTATTACCAATTTTTGTCAACTTTGATTGAAAATGTACCATTATTTCTTCTACCTCTATGAAAAAATACTATTAAACTATGATATAATGCTTTCTTATCCCTTAGAATCTTTATTTCCAACCCACTGACAGAGCTTTCTTTTTTTTTTTTTTTTTTTTTTTTTTTTTTTTTTTTTTTAGATAATTATTTTTTATTGAAGGGTAGTTGACACACAGTATTACATTACATTAGTTTCAGGTGTACAACACAGTGATTCAACATTTATATACATGATAATTCTAAGTACCAGCTATCACCATACCAAGTTGTTACAATATTTTGACTATATTCCTTATGCTATACATTACATCCCGGTTGCTTATTTATTTTACAATTGGAAGTGTGTACTTTTTCTTGGTTGTTGTTGTTAGGGCATCTCTCATTTTTATTGATCAAATGGTTGTTAACAACAATAAAATTCTGTATAGGGGAGTCAATGCTCAATGCACAATCATTAATCCACCCCAAGCCTAATTTTCGTCAGTCTCCAATCTTCTGAAGCATAACGAACAAGTTCTTACATGGAGAACAAATTCTTACATAGTGAATAAGTTACATGGTGAACAGTACAAGGGCAGTCATCACAGAAACTTTTGGTTTTGCTCATGCATTATGAACTATAAACAGTCAGTTCAAATATGAATACACATTTGATTTTTATACTTGATTTATATGTGGATACCACATTTCTCTCTTTATTATTTTTAATAAGATGCTGAAGTGGTAGGTAGATACAACATAAAGGTAGAAAACATAGTTTAGTGTTGTAAGAGAGCAAATGTAGATGATCAGGTGTGTGCCTGTAGACTATGTGTTAATCCAAGCTAGACAAGGGCAATAAAACATCCACATATGCAGAAGATTTCTCTCAGAACAGGGGGGGTGAGGTTCTAAGCCTCACCTCTGTTGATCCCCAATTTCTCACCTGATGACCCCCCTGCGACTGTGCCTGTCTTAGGTTGTTCCTCCCTTGAGGAATCTTACCCGTCTCTGGCTAACCAGTCATCTTCCGGGGCCACACAGGGAAATGTTAAGTTGGTAAGTGAGAGAGAAGCCTTATTGTTTGAAATGGTTAGCTTTTTATTTCTTTGCATATTTATGCCCTGTGGCTTCTATGCCCAGCATTTGTCTTGAGGTATCTTTACCACTTGGAGGAGTTATGATACTCGGTAAATTTGATATGAGGCACGAATTCTATTTAAGAATTCGTTGTAATTAGGAAGGAAGAAGAAAAGCTATAGAAGTAGCAGGCGGGAGAAAACATGGGAAGATTGATTATTTCTTTGACATATCTTCTTGTAGAGTAACTTCAGCATGTATATATTTTAAGCTACTACTTAAATTGCGCACACACATTAACATAATAGGAGTATAGTTACATAACCAAAGCATACCTGTAATTACCAGCCATCTCCAGTGAAACCAAGAAAACCAGTTAGGCACCCTAGGCATTTGTGAAAACTTATCAATGATATGATGGTTATTATCTAACTGAATTTGAATAGTTTGAGAAAAATCAGACAAATTAAAACAACCCATTCCTGGGCACTGTTCACATCCCATATGTTCTTTTAACAGTAAATAGTCTGTAGTTGTAAGATTTTGGAGCGCTACAATTTGCACTTCTCCTAATTCTTGGTTGAGTTCCAACAGTATAGATCCAGTCAAATTTGTTGTTTTACTGTATGCACAGGCCAGCTTAGATATCTCCTTCATTCCCATGGCAAGTCCAGGAGCTGGTGGGATGAGTGCATCTACAGCTGTAGCAGTGCGTGGATCTTTGTTGGGGTTTTTTGATGATCATCTTCTGGCATGAGTCTTCCCGAGAGTGCTGATGTTGGAAGTTCTCTTTCATATCGTTTCTTAGTTCATTTTCGGGGTAGCCAAATTAGGCTTTGATCCTCTGTATAAACACAAACAGACCCTTTGCCTACACTTTTATATGTCCTTTATATTATTGTGTAGAACTCATTAGAGGTCACCACATAGGAACTGCATTTTTTTTTTTTTAATCATTAATCTACACTTACATGACGAATACTTACGAATACTTTGTTTACTAGGCTCTCCCCTATACCAGGTCCCCCCTATATACTCCTTTACAGTCACTGTCCATCAGCGTAGCAACCTGTTGTAGAATCACTACTTGTCTTCTCTGTGTTGTACAGCCCTCCCCTTTCTCCCACCCCGCTATGGATGCTAATCTTAATACCCCCCTACTTCTCCCCCCCTTATCCCTCCCTACCCACCCATCCTCCCCAGTCCCTTTCCCTTTGGTACCTGTTAGTCCATTCTTGAGTTCTGTGATTCTGCTGCTGTTGTGTTCCTTCAGTTTTTCCTTTGTTCTTATATTCCACAGATGAGTGAAATCATTTGGTATTTCTCTTTCTCTGCTTGGCTTGTTTCACTGAGCAAAATACCCTCCAGCTCCATCCATGTTGCTGCAAATGGTTGGATTTGCCCTTTTCTTATGGCTGAGTAGTATTCCATTGTGTATATGTACCACCTCTTCTTTATCCATTCATCTATCGATGGACATTTAGGTTGCTTCCAATTCTTGGCTATTGTAAATAGTGCTGCGATAAACATAGGGGTGCACTGATCTTTCTCATACTTGATTGCTGCATTCTTAGGGTAAATTCCTAGGAGTGCAATTCCTGGGTCAAATGGTAAGTCTGTTTTGAGCATTTTGATGTACCTCCATACTGCTTTCCACAATGGTTGAACTAACTTACATTGCCACCAGCAGTGTAGGAGGGTTCCCCTTTCTCCACAGCCTCGCCAACATTTGTTGTTGTTTGTCTTTTGGATGGCAGCCATCCTTCCTGGTGTGAGGTGATACCTCATTGTAGTTTTAATTTGCATTTCTCTGATAATTAGCGATGTGGAGCATCTTTTCATGTGTCTGTTGGCCATCTGTATTTCTTTTTTGGAGAACCGTCTGTTCAGTTCCTTTGCCCATTTTTTAATTGGGTTATTTGTTTTTTGTTTGTTGAGGCGTGTGAGCTCTTTATATATTCTGGACGTCAAGCCTTTATCGGATGTGTCATTTTCAAAGATATTCTCCCATACTGTAGGGTTTCTTTTTGTTCTATTGATGGTGTCTTTTGCTGTACAGAAGCTTTTCAGCTTAATATAGTCCCACTTGTTCATTTTTGCTGTTGTTTTCCTTGCCCGGGGAGATATGTTCAAGAAGAGGTCACTCATGTTTATGTCTAAGAGGTTTTCGCCTATGTTTTCTTCCAAGAGTTTAATGGTTTCATGACTTACATTCAGGTCTTTGATCCATTTTGAGTTTACTTTTGTATATGGGGTTAGACGATGGTCCAGTTTCATTCTCCTACATGTAGCTGTCCAGTTTTGCCAGCACCATCTGTTGAAGAGACTGTCATTTCGCCATTGTATGTCCATGGCTCCTTTATCAAATATTAATTGACCATATATGTCTGAGTTAATGTCTGGATTCTCTAGTCTGTTCCATTGGTCTGTGGCTCTGTTCTTGTGCCAGTACCAAATTGTCTTGATTACTATGGCTTTATAATAGAGCTTGAAGTTGGGGAGTGAGATCCCCCCTACTTTATTCTTCTTTCTCAGGATTGCTTTGGCTATTCGGGGTCTTTGGTGGTTCCATATGAATTTTTGAATTATTTGATCCAGTTCATTGAAGAATGTTGCTGGTAGTTTCATAGGGATCGCATCAAATCTGTATATTGCTTTGGGCAGGATGGCCATTTTGACGATATTAATTCTTCCTAGCCATGAGCATGGGATGCGTTTCCATCTGTTAGTGTCCCCTTTAATTTCTTTTAAGAGTGACTTGTAGTTTTCAGAATATAAGTCTTTCACTTCTTTGGTTAGGTTTATTCCTAGGTATTTTATTTTTTTTGATGCAATTGTGAATGGAGTTGTTTTCCTGATTTCTCTTTCTGTTGGTTCATTGTTGGTATATAGGAAAGCCACAGATTTCTGTGTGTTGATTTTGTATCCTGACAGAGCTTTCTTAGATTTATTTATTTTAAAAAATCATATTTTACTCTTCTGGAAAGGAAAACATAAGCAAAACAAATTGTTAAAGCATTCCTAAAATATTTTCACATTCAGAAATCTCCTTCAAGTCATTTTGCTACTCAACATTGCCAAAATCCATTTTTTCCATGTAGTATTATCTTCTGTGACAACATGAGTTTCACTGTTGTTTCTGAGGTTGCCTTTGAAGTTGTCAGCTTTGATGCTGGCATTTGTTGATCTTATAAGAACATGTCAAAGGAAGGCTTTTAGACAATGTCTGGGATTTTTATGCCTTCAAGTGATCCTTAATATTTTCTTGACTAGACAAATCTTCAGAGGATTCTGGGAAGATGCCAGAGTAGAGAGAGCCTGAATCCACTTTCATCCACCATCAGATCTATACCTACACACTGAGCATTTCACCCTGAAGAAGAATGAAGACTGAGGTGAATACCTTCTATACAATGAGGGACAGAAAGATCAAACTAAAAAAAGAACCAGAACAACAAGAGAGACAGGGACAGAGTAACTGCAAGAACTTCACCTCCAGCACAGTGAGTGGCAGAGGGGAGGAGAAGGAAAATAACGGAGAGCCAAGCTCAGACTTCCTGTCTTGAGGTGCAGGAAAAATATCCCTGTGGTTTAAAGTGCAACTAGATCATAGTGAAAGAACCTAAGTTTCAGAACTAATCATCCACCCCTTGGCAACGAAACCACTGGAAGCAATCTGGAATCACAGGAACTGATCAGCGCCATTGGTCACGTGCTTTCTGCACATCTTAGTGCAGCAGAGAGCAGGATGAGCACACACCATCTCAGACTTGATCGAGGCAGACTCCTGACTCCCTATATCCAGACGCACGGCAGGAGATCCAGTAATCCCACCTTGCTGCTCACTTTTATCCACCAGCCCAGCTCCCATCAGCAGGACTATAAAGTTCCCCAGCTCACAGGGCGGTGCATGGATCTGCATGCCAGCGCTGCCAAGGCAGTCACCCAGAGTACTACAGGGCAATGCATGTGTGAGGCTGACCCCTCACCACCAGCAGGACTTGGCAGGCCCTGAAGCAGAAATTCCCCAGGACATCCCAGAGCATGCAGAAGCCATGGGGCAACATGCATGGATCCTGACTCCACACTGCCAGTGGGATCTGGTGAGTGTCCCACACAGGAATTCCTTGGAGTGGTCCCAAGTGGCTAAGAGTGTGCATAGGCATACAGGTGAAGAGACACAAGGAATTCAGCTATACCAGTCCAGGAGTTGCCTGGAGTGTACCCTCAACCCACCACTGGCTCACCACCCACCCCTTGCCAGCAAGGAGTACATAGGTGTCCACCTAAGATCCCCTCCAATGGGCCCCCAAGGCTGTACTTCTTGGACCACAACCTAGGAGCTCCAGTACCAGGAAAAGTCCATCTCATACTTACTTGGCCTCAAACTTGCCAAAACAATGAGGCACATGCAGTCTTACACAGAGGTTTCCCCTACACAAGGCCAATATTTCAAGACAGGGAAAGCAAGCCATTTCAACCAATTCATAGAACCAAGCACAGAAAGTCATGCAAAAGGAGCAGAGGAATACATTCCAAATGACAGAACAAGAAAAAAACAAAACAGAAAAAACTGTAAATGAAATAGTGTTAACCAATCTTCCTGATAAAGAGTTTAAAGCAATGGTTTTAAAGATACTGGACTAAAGAAAACAATATTGGAACTCAAGGCAGACCTCAACAAAGAGATAGAAAGTCTAAAAAAGAACCAAGAAGAGAGGAAGAATTCAACAGATGAAATAAAAAATACATTGGATGGAATGAACGGCACACTAGAGGTTGCAGAAGAACAGAGCAGTGACTTGAAAGATAGAGTAATGGAAAGCATTGAAGCTGAACAGCAGAAGGAAAAAAGAATTTAAAAAAATGAGACTAGGTTAAAAGATCTCTGGGACAACATCAAACATCCTAACATCTGCATTATAGGAGTCCCAGAAGGAGAAAAGAGAGAGAGAGGAGTAGAAAATTTATTTGAAGAGATAATAGCTGAAAACATCCCTAATCTGAGGAAGGAAACATTCTACCAGATCCAGCAAGCACAGAAAGCTCCAAACAAGATGAACCCAAGGAGGTCCACACCAAGACACACTGTAGTTAAAATGTCAAAGATCAAAGAAAGAGAATCTTAAAAGCAACAAATTACATAAAAGGGAAACTGCATATGGTTATCATCTGTTTTTCTGCAGAAACTCTACAGGCCAGAAGGGAATGGCCTGGTATATTCAAAGTGCTTAACAGGAAAAACCTTCAACAAGGAATACTGTACCCAGCAAAGTTATCATTCAAGATTTAAGGTGACATAAAAAGTTTCACAGATAAAACAAGTTAAAAAGATTTCACGACAACTTAACCAGTCTGAAAAGAAATGTTACAGGGATTTCTTTAGGAGGAAGAAACGACCCTAAATAGAAGCAAGAACTTTAAGAAAAGAAAAAATTTCCATTATATAAAGCAAACACATAGTAAAGGTAGTAGATCAATTACTTAAATGCTAGTCTGAAGTTGAAGAAGAAAAAAGTAGAAAATAAATTACACCTAAAAATTAAGGAAATCGCTCAATAAAAAGAAGATATTATATATATAAAATATGAAGAAGGGGGAGTAAGAAACATAGTGCTATTAGAATGCATTTGAACTTAAATGACCATCAGCTTATTATAGATTGTTTTATTCATAGCCATAGAAGAACCTCATGGTAACTGCAAACAAAAACTTATACTAGATCCACAAAAAAGCAAGAGAAGAGAACCCAACCATAACACTAAAGAAAGTCATAAAATAAAAAAGAAGAAGAAAATGATCAGAATAGAACAAAAACAACCAGAAAACATCTAACAAAATGGTAATAAGTTCACACATTGATACTTACTTTAAATATAAATGGCTTAAATGCTCCAGTCAAAAGACAGGGTGACTGATGGATAAAAAAAAAAAATGACCCATCTATTTTCTGCCTATAAGAGACTCACCTCAGACTTAAAGACACACACAGACTGAAATTGAAGGGATGGAAGAAGATATGTCATACAAATAGGGACAAAAAGAAAGCTGGAGTTGCAATACTTACATCAGATGAAACAGACTTCAAAATAAAGAAAGTAACAAAAAACAAAGAGGGACATTACATAATGATAAAATGAAAAGTCCAACAAGAGGACATAACAATCATAAATATCTGTGCACCCAACACAGAAGCTCAACTGACAGAAACACAATAATAGTAGGGGATTTTAAAGTTCCACTTAGATCAATGGATAGATCATCCAAACAGAAAATAAAAAGGAAACAGGCATTGAATGACACATCAGTCCAGATGGAATTAACAGATATATACAGAACATTCTACTCAAGAACAACTAAACTATATTTTTCTCAAGCACACATGGAACATTATCCAAAGTAGGTCACAATTTAGGACACAAAACAAGTCTCAACAAATTTCAGAAGATTGAAACTGTATCAAGCATCATCTCAGACCACAATGGTATGAAAATAGAAATCAGTTACAAGAAAAAAACTGGAAAAAGCACAAACACATGGAAGCTAAACAACAGGCTTCTAAATAATCAATGGATCAAGGAAGAGACTTAGGAGGAAATCAAACAACACATGGATAGAAATGAAAACAGAAACATAATAGTTTAAAATATGTGGGGTGCAGCAAAAGTGGTTCTAAGAGGGTAGTTTACAGCAAACAGGCCTAGCTCAAGATACAAAAAGAATCTCAAATAAACATTCTAACCCTAGAACTAAAGGAACTAGAAGAAAAAAAACAAAAACAAAAAATTAGTAGAAGGAGAGGCATAAAAAGATCAGAGCAGAAATAAATAAAATAGAGAAGAATAAAACAATTAAAAAATCATGGAAGCCAAGAGCTGGTTCTTTGAGAAGAGAAACAAAACAGACAAAACCTTAGCTAGACTTACCAAGAAAAAAAAGAGAGGACAGAAATAAACAAGATCAGAAATGAAAAATGGAAAAGTTATAACCAACACCATAGAAATTCAAAAAATGTTAAGAGAATACTATGAAAAATTATATGCCAGTAAATTGGAAAACCTAGAAGAAGTAAATAATTCATAGGAACATACAAAATCTTCCAAGATTGATCCAGGAAGAAACAGAAAATCTGAACAGACCAATTACTAGTAGCAAAATTGAACTGGTAATCAAAAAACTCCAAATAAACAAAATTTCAGGACAAGATGACTTCAAAGGTGAATTCTACCAAACATTTAAAGATGAGATAAACATCTGTCCTTAATGTATTCCAACAATAGAGGAGGGAATACTTCCAAAGTCATCCTACGAGGCCAGCATTACTCTAACACCAAAACCAAAGACACTACCAAAAAAGACAACTACAGACCAATATTCTAACACATATAAAAAAAATTTTTTGTGTCTGATGAACATAGATGCAAAAATCCTCAACACATACTAGTAACCTGAATTCAAAAATACATCAGAACGTGACATGATATTGTACATAAAAAAACCCTAAAGAATCCACTCCAAAACTACTAGATCTAATATGTGAATTCAGCAAAGTTGCAGGATACAAAATTAATACACAGAAATCTGTTGCACTCCTATACACTAACGATGAACTAGCAGAAAGAGAAATCAGGAAAACAATTCCATTCACAATGTCATCAAAAAGAGTAAAATACTTAGTAATAAACCTAACCAAGGAAGTGAAAGAACTATACCCTGAAAACTATGAGACATTCTTAACAGAAATTAAAGAGGACAGTAATAAATGGAAATTCATCCCATGCTCTTGGCTAGAAAGAATTAATATTGTCAAAATGGCCATCCGCATAAAGCAATCTACAGATAAAATGCAATCCCTATCAAAATACCAACAGCATTCTACAACGAACTAGAGCAAATCGTTCTAAAATTCATATGGAACCACCAAAGACCCAAAATTGCCAAAGCAATCCTGAGAAGGAAGAATAAAGTGGGGGGATCTCACTCCCCAACTTCAAGCTCTACTACAAAGCCACAGTAATCAAGACAATTTGGTACTGGCACAAGAACAGACCCATAGACCAGTGGAACAGAATAGAGAGTCCAGATATAAACGCAAGCCTATATGGTCAATTAATATATGATAAAGGAGCCATGGTTATACAGTGGGGAAATAAAAGCCTCTTCAACAGCTGGTGTTGGCAAAACTGGACAGCTACATGTAAGAGAATGAAACTGGATTACTATCTAATTCAGTACACAAAAGTAAACTCAAAATGGATCAAAGACCTAAATGTTAGTCATGAAACCATAAAACTCTTAGAAAAAAATATGGGCAAAAATCTCTTGGACATAAACATCAGCAACTTCTTTATGAACATAACTCCCTGGGCAAAGGAAACAAAAGCAAAAATGAACAAGTGGGACTATATCAAAGTAAAAAGCTTCTGTACAGCAAAGGATACCATCAGTAGAACAAAAAGACATCCTACAGTATGGGAGAATATATTAATAAATGACATATATGATAAGGGGTTGACATCCAAATTATATAAAGAGCTCATGCACCTCAACAAACAAAAAGCAAATAAGTCAATTAAAAAATGGGCAGAGGAGCTGAACAGACACTTCTCCAAAGAAGAAATTCAGATGGCCTACAGGCACACGAAAAGATGTTCCATATCACTAATCATCAGAGAAATGCAAATTAAAATGACAAAGAGATATCAACTCACACCAGTTAGGATGGCCAACATCCAAAAGACAAACAACAACAAATGTTGGCAAGGATGTGGAGAAAAAGGAACCCTCCTACACTGCTGTGGGAATGAAAACTAGTTCAACCATTGTGGAAAGCAGTATGGAGGTTCCTCAAAAAACTAAAAATAGAAATGCCATTTGACCCAGGAATTCCACTTCTAGGAATTTACCCTAAGAATGCAGCAGCCCAGTTGGAAAAAGACATATGCACTCATATGTTTATCTCAGCACTATTTACAATAGCCAAGAAATGGAAGCAACCTAAGTGTCCATCAGTAGATGAATGGATAAAGAAAATGTGTACATATACACAATGGAATATTATTCAGACATAAGAAGAAAACAAATCCTACCATTTGCAACAACATGGATGGAGCTAGAGGGTGTTATGCTCAGTGAAATAAGCCAGGCAGAGAAAGACAAGTATCAAATGATTTCACTCATATGTGGAGTATAAGAACAAAGATAAAACTGAAGGAACAAAACAGCAGCAGACTCACAGAACCCAAGAATGGACTAACAGTTACCAAGGAAAGGGACTGGGGAGGGTGGGTGGGAAGGGAGGGATAAGGGGAGAAATGGGGCATTACGATTGGCACACATAGTCTAGGCAGGGGTGCATTGGAAAGGCAGTATATACAGAGAAGACAAGCAATGATTCTATAGCATCTTACTATGCTGATGGACAGTGACTATAATGGAGTATGTGGGGGGGACTTGATATTGGGTGTGTCTAGTAACCAAAATGTTGTTCAAGTAATTGTACATTAATGATCTCAAAATTAAAAAAATAAAAAAAAAACATCAAAACCATCATTCATCATGACCAAGTGGGATTCATTCCAGGCATACAAGGATGGTATACTATCCACAAATAAGTCAATGTGATACACCACATTAACTAAAGGAAGAATAAAAATCATATAATTATCTCAATAGATGCTGAAAAGGCACTTGACAATATTCAATATCCATTCATAACAAAACTCTTAACAAAGTGGGTATGGAGGGAACATACCTCAACATAACAAAGGCCATGTATGACAAACCCAAAGCTAACTTCATACTCCATGGCAAAAAGCTGAAAGCCTTTCCTCTAATATCGGAAACAAGACAAGGATGCCCACTCTCACCACTTTTATTTAACATAGTACTGGAGGTCCTAGCCACAGCAATCAGACAAGGAAAAGAAATAAACAGTATCCAAATTGGTAAGGAAGAAATTAAACTGTCACTATTTGCAGATGACATGAAATTGTATATAGAAAACCCTAAGGACTCCACCAAAAAACTACTAGAACTAGTAACTGAATTCAGCAAAGCTACAGGATACAAAATTAATACACAGAAATCTGTTGCATTCCTATATACTAACAATGAACTAGCAAAAAGACAAATTAGGAAAACAATTCCACTTATAAGTGCATCAAAAAGAATAAAATAACTTGAAATAAACATAACCAAGGAAGTGAAAGACTTGTTTTGAAAACTGTAAGACAGTGATGAGAGAAATTAAAGAAAACACAAGTAAAAAGAAATTTATTTTGTACTTGTGGAAGAATTAATATTGTCAAAATGGCCATCCTGCCAAAAGCAATTTAAAGATTTAATGCAATCCCTATCAAAATAATGACATTTTTCAATGAACTATGGTAAATAACCCTAAAAGTCGTATGGAACCACAATAGACCCAGAATATCCAAAGTTATAATGAGGAAGAAGGAAAAAGCTGGGGGTATCATGCTGTGATTTCAAGCTATACTAAAAACTACAGTGATTAAAACAATATGGTACTGGCACAAGAACAGACCCATAGATTAGTGGAACACAATAGAGATCCCAGAAACAAGCCCATGCATATATGGCCAATTAATATATAACAAAGAAGCCATGGATATACAATGGGGAAAAGACAATTTCTTCAATAAATGGTGTTGGGAAAACTGGACCACTACCTGTAAGAGAATAAAACTAGATCACTGCCTTACACCATACACAAAAGTAAACTCTAAATGGATTAAAGACCTATATGTAAGACAGGAAACTCTTAGAAGAGAACATAGTCAAGAATCTCATAAACATCAGCATGAGAAATTTCTTTCTGAATACATTTCCATGGGCAAGGAAAACAAATGCAAAAATTAACACATGGGTCTACATCAAAGTAAAAAGCTGCTGCACAGCAAAGGAAATCCTCAACAATACAAAAAAAAAAACAACCTGACATATGTGAGAATATATTTGCAAATGATATATCCAATAAGGGGCTAATATCCAAATTACATAAAGAACTCATACAACTCAACACAGAAAAAACAAATAATCCAATTAAAAAATGAGCAGAGGAACTTAATAGACATTTTTCCAAAGAAGACATACAGATGGCCAACAGATATGTGAAAAGATGCTCAACATCACCAGTCATCAGGCAAGTACAAATCAAAACCATGGTGAGGTATTACTTCACACCAGTCAGAGTGGCTACTATCCAAAAGACAAGAAAAAACAAGTGTTGGCAAGGATGTGAAGAAAAGGGAACCCTCCCAAACTGTTGGTGGGAATGTAAATTGATTCTGCCACTGTGGAAAACAATATATGGAGGTACCTCAAATAGCTAAAAATAGAAATACCATGAAACCCAGCAATTCTACTTCTTGGGAATTTACTGAAGAGAACAAAATCAATAATTTGACAAGATATATGCACACCTATGTTCATTGCAGCATTATTTACAATAGCAAAGATAAGGAAGCAATCCAAATACCTATCAATAGATTAATGGATAAAGAAAATGTGATGCATATACAGAATGGAATATTACTCAGCCATAAAAAAGAAGGAAACCTTCCCATTTGTGATAACATGGATGGCCCTAGAGGTTATCATGCTAAGTGAAATAAGCCAGGTTAGAAAAAGACAGATATGGGATGATTTCACCTATATGTGAATGTAGTAAAATAATACAAACAAAAAAGAAATAGACTCATAAATATGGACAACGGACTGTTAGTTACTATAGGGAGGAGGGTAGAGGGATGGTGAAATAGGTGAAGAGGATAAAGATGTTAAAACTGCAAACTTTAAATAAGTCAGTCATAGGAATGGAAGTACAACATATACAATATAACCAATATTGTAATATCTTGGTATGGTAACAGGGGAACTACATTTACTGTGGCAAGTATCTAGTATCTAGTAAGGTATATAATTATCAAGTCACCATGTTATAACACATCTGAAACCAATATAATATCATATACCAACTTTAGTCCAATAAAAATACACATACACGAACACAATTTTTTTCCTTGACTAAACGGTCAGAGGGTTGTCATTGTCCAGCCATGTTAACAGAAATAATTAAGACATTCATGAATTCATGCATGCACCAATAATGAAAATGATATTACAGCTGTGTCCTGGTATGACATAAGAGAGGCAGCACTGGGGTGCCAAAGATTCATATTAAATTGAGTTTCACTGTCATTTCACTAGAAACAAATGTCATTGATAACTCTCAGAAATTTATAGAGGAATGAGTAGAAGTGCACATATTGAACATATGCTTCCTTAAACTATGTGCTATAATATTTTTAGTAAGAGTTTCAGGTAAATTTGTTAGTGATGAAGTATGTGTGCATTTGATTGAAATGTGAACTAAGGCTCTCTATATTTCCTTCCTTAGGTACTTTCACAGGGATTGTGATGACTGACAGATCACATTTGGGCTAGGCAGCAGGATACACAGAAGGGCAAACCTCAAAGGTGCATTCACCTGGCTACACTTGACACCTAGAGGGTTTTCATTTTTTAAAAACCATTAAGCCCATCACACTCTGCACTAAAAAATACTTTTTAAAGAAAAGATTATTTAAAGCTGGTCTCTATTACCTGACATTTGAAGAACTGTATGTGACAGTTTAACCAGGTTAGAGAAAACCAGGCAATAAAGTGAAAATCTAAACTTTTCTTACTTTCTCTAACTTTTTAGTTGGGTTAGCTTAATTTGACAACTATTAGTTACATTTTGAACTCATGTATTTCAACTATAGTTTGTTTGTTTTTCCTGGTATCATTTATAGCAGTGAACGAGAAAGCAGTTATTTTTAACCTTTAGTTGACACCTTTAAAACAGTGAAACAGACTTGCTTTATTACAACATTTGCTTTATTGCGGTGGTCTGGAACTGAACCCACAATATCCCTAAGATATGTTTGTGTATCAAAACTGCTGAAATCTCAACAAATTCATATGGTCATCAAATATGGCTCTTTTTTACTGTGTCAGCTGTTTACATGCCATTTTGCTTTTTTCATTATTGCTCCTTAAAATTGTCAATAAAAATCCTTCATTGCTGGGATAAGAAGACAATTTGGATATTAACAATCTTTTTAGTGTTTTGTTCTTTCAGTGGTCTTTTTTTTTACTATTAAATAACTTGAGTAATTGCTACAGCAAATTAGAAAAATTAAAAGACAAATCAAGGAAAGGACAAGAAATAATTGATAAAGAAGATGTTTATAACACATTTTCATCTTTATTTACAACACTAGATCAGGTCTTGTGTATATTTGTGGTTTGATTGAGAAACAATGGGAAGGCAGTCTCTATGTCTGAAATCCTGCTTTTTTCTTTGTGTTGAATGATCCTCAATTTATTAAGATGGCTTAGAAGCTAAGTCTATCTAGAGGGAGGGAGGTGCTAAATAAGGGAGGTGCTGAAGTTTGCCCCAAGACAAAATGTGACACTCGGCAATTATCTCGTATGTTACATCGCATATTCTTCCACCTTATTTTCTGATATTTTCACCTGAAAACCAGAGGTGAACATGCACAAGGTGTACATTACAGTGTGTTTATCATCTTGGCAATTGTTGGGATTCCTAGTCCTACTTACTAAAATTACATGGATGTTTTTCAGTTATGTGTCACTCACTGAATAAAAGAAATTAGGCTTTGGGTACCATCAAACTTGTCCTTTCAACAATAGTTCTTTTACTTGAGAAGAATTTTGGGTATTTTGATGGGGATAAGGAGTAAAGAGCAAGTGATTGACACATAAAATTTCACTTCCGTTTGATCCCAGAAGCTCAGGAAATGAGAAGGAAGTAACTGCTGCAGGTTGACGTCAAGTTTTTCCAAAAAGCTTCACTTCAGATGTCTTAACTCCAGTTTAGGTTAGTTAAACAAAGACAAGATAAAGAGGGACTTTACACTGATGAACTCTCCCCTTTCAGGAATTCAATCACTAAATAAATTTCTCATTCCATGTTTGCCCAGGCTACAACACAACTGAACCTAACTTATTCTTACTAGGGCAGTGTTTGATGATAAGACATGATCTCATATTATTTTTAGAGAAGGATAGACATAAAAGTGTGGGTGTGTGCACATGCACTTGCATTAGGGAATGATCATGCAAGGGAAAACTGTAGTCCTTAAGAATGAGTGTGTTTCATGGGGAGGGTGGAAAAGTCAATGGGAAGTAAATAGAAATGTGACTGCATTTGTAAAATTGAAGTTCAGGATACAACTGAACTTTTTTGACAGTTATACTTATTTTTTTTAATACAGTGTTTGCTTCTTAAAATGAAAGTTACCCTGTTGTCTTTCAGTAAAACCTGTTTATCTTGTTCTACAGCAGCTAAGACTCAGAAAGGAATATTTTCTCCAGAATGTTTTGTTCTGGCAAATTGGGTCATTTAAACACTTGATAACCCACTGAAGACTGAAAACATTCCTGACCTACACAGATGTAAGGACTTTTCAACCTTTTGATATTTAGTACCATTTCAGCTGTGAAGAGAAAAATACTTGCCTAATTATTTTTTTTAAAGAAATATGGGTGTGATTTAACCAGTGGGTTAGAATGAACTTGGACATTTCCCTTGTATTCTTGAACCCCCCAAACCCCTGCTGCTTACTGTGCACAAATAATCTAACATTTCTTAAAAGGTGTTTAGCAGCATGCTAGACCTTTATATCATGCTGTGAAAACAAAAAGATTAGGTGGTTAAGAGTTTGGGTTCATTGTGTTTAATATTCCCTTTCTCAGAATTTCATATTATTAAATGTTCCAAGAAGAAGCAAAGTAAAAACAAGTTCTTTTAGTTTGTTTATTACGATGTCTTCCTAATGTCCCTGACCATGAAATATTATTTTAAAATTTATAGTCTTCTCCACACCACGTTCTATTTTCCTTCCTTAAAACAAAGTTTGTTCCTTTGCTGATGTGGCAGGAAATAGAAGGAAAATACCAATATCTGCTTAATAGACTGTCTTGGTAAGGGCTGTAACTTCTAGCTTATTCTGATCATAATCTGAAACAGGTGGTGGCTCCATTTGGACCCCCTGCTGAGGGACTCACTCCCAGCAGCCCCTGGCTTTGGCGGCTTGTGGGAGACTCAGCTATATCTTTGTGCTGACTGGCAGCTGACAACATTATATTATTGTATTCCTCTGAAGCACGTCCCTCACTCTGCCATGCTGCGACAGTCCCTCGTCAGGCTAAAGCCCCAGTCTCCTCTACATCCTGACGACAACTGTTGAGCTTCAATCTTCCATGGGAATGGGGAAGTTGGAGGTGAGGAAGTCCTGGTCCATTTCACCTGGTTCTGCTGAATGACATCTCTCAGTATGCCTTTGTAAATGTGGCTGGCCCCAAAAGCCAGCTTTCTCTGAACTTAGGTGTTGACTTTTCAGCATCTTTGTTTCTCTGCTATAGATCCCAGGCCAATTCCTGCACCGATCACCTAATAACTCCTTGCTTTGGGAACAACAGAAATAATCACTATTAATAGTTTGGACACTGTTCCACACAAGTGTTTAAAAAAGGAAAATCCATTTGCACCCTAAAAATGCATTTTAGGAAATACTATATTAGTCTGTTTAGGTATGGTAGAATAGAATGTTATAGTTAATAATCTCAGATCACAAACTCAGAAACCCAAGAAATAAAACCTCTCTCTCTAAGCTCTGGCACATTGGGTTTGGAAATCCTAGCAGCAGCCTCCTCAGTCCTATTCAGGGTTGCATTATGTCCCAGAGAGTTGACATGGCAACAAGGCAGAGGAGAGGCACACACAGGTTGCTGCAGAGATGCTCACTGATCCAGTCAGCAGGGTCTGAAGGTCCGGGAAACGCCCTCAGCTTCCGTGCGCTCCTGGAGCCTGGGACTCATGTAAGGCTGCCCAGGCTCTGAATGTCTTCAGACATACTCTCAGAAAGCTCTTCAAAGTGACCTCATTTATTTTCTCCTGTCTCTCTAATCCAAGAAGCTTTCTCTGGTCTCTGGGAATTGTTTTCTCTCCCATGTTTCAGTCCTAGCTATTTAATCTACTCCCTAAAACCTCTCACATCCCTTCCCTGAGGCTCATTATAAAGACAATGGAAAGGAGTAAATACTAGGACAGGAAGTAAATATCAGAAGAAATACCATCCTGACACCTTCATCTCACGAATGTGGGCCTTGTGTCTTTGTCCCAAAAAGGTTTTGAGGGCTCCAACTCCCACTCCGATAGCATGGCTGGCTGCACGGTGATCCTTCCCTAAGCGGAGTCGGGGAGCCTCATTACAGGACGTTTATATAGGGCATAGGATCCTGCCCCCTTTGTGGGTCACTGCATGTTCCCTCATAAAGGTCTCAGTCCTGCCATCTAGGTAGCTCAGCTGGAGGAGCAGATGGAATGCTCCCTGTTTGGGATGAATCTACAGCACGCCTCCCATAATTGGCATGGAGTGGAACAGGATTGGAGGAGAGGGCCAATGAGAAGCTCTTCAACTCGACCCCCCATGACCTTGTCCTCCTCATAGACCAGATCTCTCTCTGGTGTAAAAAGCGAACAGATTTAGCTGAGCCTGGCTCTTGTGAGGCCAATGGGGCCCCACTCTTTGGTCCTGCTCTGGTTTCTTCAGACTCCCACAGTCACTGTATCAGCAGATCAGAAATGGCAGCAACTGGAGTCTGTCCACCAACCAACACCCCCACGGCTGCTGCATCCCTCTGGATGAAAAGATCGGCACTTTAGTCTTTTGGAGAGAGTTGTTATCATAAAATGTCCATCTTCTCCATAATCAGGACCAAAAGAGAAGTGCTTTCACATCCCTTAATCTTAGGAACATTATCTCAATGGGATGAAGAGTGTTCTCACCAGGAATTCTCCCCTTAGATCCTAGTGTCTCCATTTGTGCCCAGGCCACCACATGGAAGGCAAACTTAGTGCTTACCCATTGGGAGAAAACTTTACTCTGGACCAGCTTTTGGAGGTCTGTGGCTATTCCACCAGGCTTCCCATAAAGCTAGTAAAATGCCAGTCAGGACTTTTAAATGGGTAAGACCTCCTCTAAGTGTTGGAGCCTAAGCTGGTACCTCTGGAATCATCACCTCTTTTTTTTTTTTTTTTTTATTTTAGAGTTGAAATTGAGGCTTTAAAAATCATCTTTAAATCTTTTCCTTTTTAGCTATTCCTTTGGGAATCTGAGAGTTTAATTTTGTCAGCTAATTGTGGCTGCGCTTCCCTTTCTTCCTTTCCTATTACTGCCATCTGGCATGTGCCCAGTTATAAGGCATTTTGTAACACTCTCTGTGGCCATTCTCATCACAGTCCATTGGTGTTTCTGAATCAGCAATGACTGATGAGATCTTATAAGGTGGTGATCAAGGGTGTAAATTCCAAAGTCAAACTGCTTGAATTTAAATCATGGCTCTGCCAATTATTAGATGTGTGACCTTGTACAAGATAATTAAGTAACCTCCCTAATTGTTTTATTTATTCTGAGCTTTATTTTCTCCATCTAAAGTAGCTGTACCCAAGGAATGGGGTAAAAATGAGGAAAATAAGACACTGAGTATTTAAGTTTCTAATGATACATTTATAATAACATAAAAAATCAAATACCTAGGAATAAATTTAATGACTGAAAGGCCTCCAGACACATAAAATTATAAAGCACTTCTAAGAAAAATGAAAGAATACCTAAATAATTTAAATGATAGACAATGTACATGAACTTTATTGGAAATTAGTTTGTAGATTAGATGCAATCCCAATCCAAGTGACAGCACATTTTGTTTTTGTGGAAGTTGGCAAGATAATCATAAAATTCACATGGAAATGTAAAGGACTAAGAACTGCAAGGCCATCTCTAAGGAAAAGAAAAAAAAAATAGAGAAATTATGGCATAGTTACAAGGATAGACAAATAGTCTAGTCAAACAGAGTAGAGAATCCAGAAATAGAGCTACACATGTAATGACAAAGGAAGTCCTAAAAATCAGTGAGAATAGAGTAGTTTATTCCATAAATTGTGCTGGGTCAATTAGATATTAATTTAGGGAAAAAATGAAATGATCTCTACCTCAGACCATACACAAAGATCTAGGGATTACAAATTAAATATAAAAGGTGAAGTAACAAAATTTCTAGAAGATAATGGAGGAGCATATCTTCATAAATGGAAAAACTCTTAAATAGGACACAAAAACTAAGCATAAAGGAAATGATTATTAAGCTTTACTACAGCAAAATTAGGCACTTCTCTTCTACAAGTGATACCATTAAGAGGTCACAAGGGAGAAAATATTTGCAACCTTTCTTGTATCTAGAATATACAGGTAACTCCTATAAATCAATAAGCAAATGACAGACAATACAATAGAAAAATGGGCAAGAGATTTGACATTTCAGCAAAAAAGGGGCACTTGCATAAATATTTGAGAAAGTCCTTTAGCTTTTGTCTTCAGAATAATACACAGAAAAACCTCAACAAGATATACCCTACTTGGTGATTTTCTATAATCCTGTTTTGTATATTGCTGGATTCCATTTGCTAATAAGTATTTTTATATCTATATTCATGAGGGATATTGGTCTAGAGTTTTCTTTTTCTACTGTATTTCTCTGGTTTTGATATCATGGTAACCTTTCATTAAATAAATTGAGAATTATTCCTTCTCTTTCTAATTTTTGGAAGAGACTGTGTAGAATTGTTAACTCTTTAATTTAATTTTTGGAAGAGACTGCATAGAATTGTTAAACTCTTTAAAAGTTTGGCAGAAGCCTCCAGTGAAACATACAGATATGTAGATAACTTTCTTGCTAATTTTAAAATTATTAATTCAATTTTCTCAAATTTAGAGGTCTATTCAAACTATTTCATAGTATGTGCTTTGTGATAGTTTGTGTTTTTCAATGAAGTGGCTCATTTTATCTAAGTCGTCTAAGTTCATGTGTCTTGGGGTGTTCATAGTAATGCTTTGGTATCCTTTTGGCATCTACAGGATTTAGAGAAATATTTTATTCTTGATTTTGGTAAATTGTGCCTTCTCTCTTTTCTCTTTGTCAGTCTAACTAGAGGTTTTCACTTTTATTGATCTTTTCAGAAAACCAGGTCTTTGTTACATTGACTTGTTTTATTTTTCTGTTTTAAATGTTACTGATTTCTATTATTGTCTTTATTATTTCCTTCCTTCTGATTACTTTGGGCTTATTTTGTACTTCTCTTTCTAGGTTCTTGAGGTGGGGATTTCACAATTCTTTCAACTTAGCTGTATGTTTGAAAATTTTCATGATAAAATGTTGAGGAGGAAATAAAACTCACGTAAGGCATAGGCCTGTTGACATATCTTTCCTGATCTTCACACCCATCTCCACTGTAGTACGTATTTCCCCCTCCTTTGAGTCCCTGTAATGCCTTACACATATTTTCATAATTGTATTTTAGTTATATGTTTGCACTTGTCTCTTCCATTAAGCTTTGAGCTTCTCCAGGATGGAGATTATGCAATTTACCTTTGTATCCTAAACACTTATCTAGGTACTTCCTTGATAAGGGGCATCTACAAGTACCCTGCAGAAAATATTACACTTACTGGAGAAAGACTGAAAGACTGAATATTTTTCCCCTATGATTGGGAACCAGACAAGAGTGTATGCTGTCACTATTCTTATTCACAATAGTATTGGAAGTTTTAGCCCATGCAACAAGTCAAGAAGAGAAGCTAAAATGCATACAGATCAGAAAAAAAGATATAGAAATTCCTCTTTTGCAGATGACATGATTCTCTACATAGAAAAATACCAAGCGATCTACAAAAACATCCCTGGAACTAATTAGTGAGTTCAGCAAGGTTATAGGACTACAAAATATTGACATAAAAGTCAGTTGTATTTCCATATACTAGCAATAAACATATGGATCTGAGATTAAAAATACAATACCATTTACAATCATTAAGAAAATGAAATACTTAGATATAATTATAAAAATGTAGAGGGTTTAGATACTAAAAACTATATAATGATAAAAGAAACCACAGTCTAAATAAGTGAAGTAATACAACTTTTCATGAATTCAAAGGTTCAACATAGTAAAGATGTTAACTCCCTCCAAAGTATACACAGGTTTAACACAACTAGTATCAAAATATCAACAATAAATTTACAGATATAGATAGAATTATTCTAAAATATATATGGAAAGGTGAAACAATTATAAACACTAAGAATATAGTGGGAGGAACCTGTCTACCCAATTTCAAAATTCATACATAGCTATAATAATCAAAATGTGTGCTACTGGCAGAGATAGACACATAGGTCAGTGGAATAGAATGGAGAACCCAGAAATAGACTCATACCAATGTGCCCAATGAAAAGCAGTTCAATGAAGGAAAGGAAACCTTTTTAAATAAATAAGAACTAGAGCAATTTGAGACCCATGGATTAAAAAAAAAAGAACCTCAACCTAAATACCACACCTTTTGCAAAAAATAACTCATAACTGATGGTGGACTCAAATGTGAAGTATAAAACTATAAAACTTTTACAAAAAAAAACAGGAGAAAATCTTTGGGATCTGGATTAACAAAAATTAACACAATTTCCTCTGCAGATATTCTGTTATAGGATAAAAAGACAAGCTACAGACTGGGTAAAAATACATGTAACCACATATCTGACAGAAAAACACTACTGTAGAATATATAAAGAACTCTCAAAACTCAACCAAAGAAACAAACAGTCTAATAAGAAAATGGGCAAAAGACTTGAAGAGATATTTCACTGAAGAGGATAAACAGATGGCAAAGAAACATAAGATGTTCAACATCATTAACCACTAAGGATATGAAAATTAAAACCACAGAGACATATAACTACACACCAATCAGAATGGTTAAAAAAATATATTGACAAGAAATGTTGGCAAAGGAGTGAAGAAATTGCATTACTCATTGTTGGGAATGTAAACTAGTGTAGCCACTCTGGAAAACAACTTGTTCATTTCTTAAAAAAACAAATCATGTGGATCAGAGCCGAGATGGTGGCACGAGTAGAACAGCGGAAATCTCCTCCCAAAACCATATATATTTTTGAAAATACAGCAAATACAACTATCCCTAAAAGAGAGACGAGAAGACACAGGACAACAGCCAGACTACATCCACACTAGCGAGAACCCAGCACCTTGCAAAGGGGGTAAGATACAAGCCGCAGCCCGGTGGGACCCGAGCGCCTCTCACCCCAGCTCCCGGCAGGAGGAAAGGAGTCGGAGCGGGGAGGGAGAGGGAGCCCAGGACTGCTAAATACCCAGCCCGAGCCATCTGCACCAGACCCCAGACACAGTGTATGCGTGGGGTGCTGGATACTAGGGAAACAGGACAGTAAGACCTGCAAGCAGGTCCCCACAGCCGGCAACCCTGGGACAAAGAAAAGCGAGTGCTTTTTGAAAGTCTTAAAGGGACAGTGACCCCACAGCTGGAAGGAAGCATCCCAGGACACTTAGCCCAGCAGCTGGGAATCCTGGGGAACTCTGGGCACCCTAACACCCTGGGCACCAGCACAGCTTGGAGACCCCTTATGGAGATAAACAGCCTCCCGGCCATTTCCCCTCTGACGCAGCTCCACCATATTGGAGCAGAAGCCTGAGGCAGGCCATGCCCACAACAACTGCGGAGCTAAACTCCACAGCAGCCGGGCAAGAATCAGAGGCCCTGTCTGTACGCAGCGTTCCAGCACAAGCCGCAAGAGGTTGCTGTTCTCCCAGGAGAGGAGGGCCACAAACCAGCAAGAGGGGACATTCTCCCAGCCAACACACGGCACCAGCTCTGCACAACTATCTCTATAGCCATGAAAAGGCAGAAGAATTTGATACAGACCAAAATCATAGAGTCAACCCCTAAGAAGGAGATAGACCTAACCAATCTTCCTGAAAATGAATTCAAAATAAAGGTCATAACCATGCTGGTGGAGCTGCAGAGAAATAGGGAAGAGCTACGGGATGACATCCGGAGGGAGATTACAGAAATGAAACAATCTCTGGAAGGATTTATAAGGAGAATGGATAAGATGCAAGAGGCCATTGATGGAATAGAAACCAGAGAACAGGAATGCATAGAAGCTGACACAGAGAGAGATAAAAGGATCTCAAGGAATGAAACAATATTAAGAGAACTGTGTGACCAATCCAAAAGGAACAATATCTGCATTATGGGGGTACCAGAAGAAGAAGAGAGAGAAAAAGGGATAGAAAGTATCTTTGAAGAAATAATTGTTGAAAACCTCCCCAAACTGGGGGAGGAAATAATCGATCAGAGCACGGAAGTACACAGAACTCCCAACAGAAGGGACCCACAGAGGCCAACACCAAGACACATAATAATTAAAATGGCAAAGATCAAGGACAAGGACAGTTTTAAAGGCAGCCAGAGAGAGGAAAAAGGTCACCTACAAAGGAAAACCCATCAGGCTATCATCAGACTTCTCAACAGAAACCATACAGGCCAGAAGAGAATGACATGATATATTTAATGCAATAAAACAGAAGGGCCTTGAACCAAGAATACTGTATCCAGCACGATTATCATATAAATATAAAACAGGGATTAAACAATTCCCAGACAAGCAGAAGTTGAGGGAATTTGCCTCCCACAAACCACCTCTACAGGGTATTTTAGAGGGACTGCTCTAGAAGGGAGCACTCCTAAGACTAAATAGATGTCACCAGAGAAAATAAAATCACAGCAAAGAAATCAGACCAACCAAATACTAACTAAAGGCAAAAAATAAAATCAACTACCCACAAAAGCAGTTAAAGGAAACACAAAAGAGCACAGAATAAAACAACCAACATATAAAGAATGGAAGAGGGGGAATAAGAAGAGAGAGAAATAAAGAATCACCAGACAGTGTTTATAAAAGCTCAATAAGTGAGTTAAGTTAGACAGTAAGATACTAAAGAAGCTAACCTTGAATCTTTGGTAACCATGAATCTAAAGCCTGTAATGGCAATAAGTACATATCTTTCAATAGTCACCCTAAATGTAAATGGACTGAATGCACCAATCAAAAGACACAGATTAATAGAATGAATAAAAAGCAAGACCCATCTATATGCTGCTTACAAGAAACTCACCTCAAACCCAAAGACATGCACAGACTAAAAGTCAAGGGATAGAAAAAGATATTCCATGCAAACAACAGGGAGAAAAAAGCAGGTGTTGCAGTACTAGTATCAGACAAAATAGACTTCAAAACAAAGAAAGTAACAAGAGATAAAGAAGGACATTACATAATGATAAAGGGCTCAGT
Organism: Manis pentadactyla; assembly: GCF_030020395.1. NCBI lineage: Eukaryota > Metazoa > Chordata > Mammalia > Pholidota > Manidae > Manis > Manis pentadactyla. The sequence goes on along the minus strand of NC_080029.1, from coordinate 68,824,385 downwards.
GCAACAAGAGGATATAACCATTATAAATATATATGCACCCAACACAGGAGCACCAGCATATGTGAAACAAATACTGACAGAACGAAAGGAGGAAATAGAATGCAATGCATTCATTTTAGGAGACTTCAACACACCACTCATTGCAAAGGATAGATCCACCGGACAGAAAATAACTAAGGACATGGAGGCATTGAACAACACACAAGAACAGATGGACCTAATACACATCTATAGAACTCTATATCCAAAAGCAACAGGATACACATTCTTCTCAAGTGCACATGGAACATTCTCCAGAATAGACCACATACTAGGCCACAAAAAGAGCTTAAGTAAATTACAAAAGATTGAAATTCTACCAACTAACATTTCAGACCACAAAGGTATAGAACTAGAAATAAATTGTACAAAGAAAGCAAAAAGGCTCACAAACACATGGAGGCTTAACAACATGCTCCTAAATAATTAATTGATCAATGAACAAATTAAAATAGAGATCAAGGTATATATGGAAACAAATGACAACAACAACACAAAGCCCCAACTTCTGTGGGACACAGCCAAAGCAGTCTTAGGAGGAAAGTATATAGCAATCCAGGCATACTTAAAGAAGGAAGAAAATCCCAAATGAAAAGTCTAACATCACAATTATTGAAACTGGAAAAAGAAGAACAAATGAAGCCTGAAGTCAGCAGACGGAGGGACATAATAAAGATCAGAGAAGAAATAAACAAAACTGAGAAGAATAAAACAATAGAAAAAAATCAATGAAACCAAGAGCTGGTTCTTTGAGAAAATAAACAAAATATATAAGCCTCTAGTCAAACTTATTAAGTGAAAAAGAGAATCAACACACATCAACAGAATCAGAAATGAGAAAGGAAAAATCATGACAGACTCCACAGAAATACAAAAATTATTAAATACTACTATGAAAACCTATATGCTAACGAGCTGGAAAACCTAGAAGAAATGGACAACTTCCTAGAAAAATACAACCTTCCAAGACTGACCAAGGAAGAAACACAAAATTTAAACCAATTACGAGCAAAGAAATTAAAGCGGTAATCAAAAAACTACCCAGGAACAAAACCCCTGGGCCAGATGGATTTACCTCGGAATTTTATCAGACATACAGGGAAGACATAATACCCATTCTCCTTAAAGTTTTCCAAAAAATAGAAGAGGAGGGAATACTTCCAAACTCATTCTATGAAGCCAACATCACCCTAACACCAAAACCAGGCAAAGACCCCACCAAAAAGAAAATTACAGACCAATATCCCTGATGAACGTAGACACAAAAATACTCAACAAAATATTAGCAAACCGAATTCAAAAATACATCAAAAGGATCATACACCATGACCAAGTGGGATTCATCCCAGGGTTGCCAGCATGGTACAACATTCGAAAATCCATCAACATCATCCACCACATCAACAAAAAGAAGGACAAAAACAACATGATCATCTCCATTGATGCTGAAAAAGCATTCGACAAAATTCAACATCCATTCATGATTAAAATTCTCACCAAAATGGGTATAGAGGGTAAGTACCTCAACATAATAAAGGCCATTTATCATAAACCCACAGCCAACATCATACTGAATAGCGAGAAGCTGAAAGCTTTTCCTCTGAGATGGGGAACAATACAGGGAAGCCCACTCTCCCCACTGTTATTTAACCTAGTACTGGAGGTCCTAGCCATGGCAATCAGACAAAACAAAAAAATACAAGGAATCCAGATTGGTAAAGAAGAAGTCAAGCTGTCACTATTCGCAGATGACATGGTACTGTATGTAAAAAACCCTAAAGACTCCACTTCAAAACTACTAGAACTGATATCAAAATACAGCAAAGTTGTAGGATACAAAATTAACACACAGAAATCTGTGGCCTTCCTATATACTAACAATGAACAAATAGAAAGAGAAATCAGGAAAACAATTCCATTCACAATAGCATCAAAAAGAATAAAATACCTAGGAATAAACCTAACCAAAGAAGTGAAAGACCTATACCCTGAAAACTGTAAGACACTCTTAAGAGAAATTAAAGAGGACACTAACAAGTGGAAACTCATCCCATGCTCTTGGCTAGGAAGAATTATTATCGTCAAAATGGCCATCCTGCCCAAAGCAATATACAGATTTGATGCAATCCCTGTCAAATTACCAAGAACATTCTTCAACAAACTGGAACAAATAGTTCAAAAATTCATATGGAAACACCAAAGACTCTGAATAGCCAAAGCAATCCTGAGAAAGAAGAATAAAGCATGGAGAATCTCACACCCCAACTTCAAGCTCTACTACAAAGTCACAGTAATCAAGACAATTTGGTACTGGCACAAGAACAGAGCCACAAACCAGTGGAACAGATTAGAGACTCCAGACATTAACCCAAACATATATGGTCAATTAATATTTGATAAAGGAGCCATGGACATACAGTGGGGGAATGACAGTCTCTTCAACGATGGTGTTTGCAAAACTGGACAGCTACATGTAAGAGAATGAAACTGGATCACTGTCTAACCTCATACACAAAAGTAAATTCTAAATGGATCAAAGACCTGAATGTAAGTCATGAAACCATAAAATTCATAGAAAAAAAAACATAGGCAAAAATCTCTTGGACATAAACTTTAGCACCTTGATCATGAACATATCTCCCGGGCAAGGAAAACAAAAGCAAAAAATGAACAAGTGGGACTACATCAAGCTGAAAAGCTTCTGTACAGCAAAGGACACCATCAATAGAACAAAAAGGTACCCTACAAGTATGGGAGAATATATTAGTAAATGACAGATCCGATAAAGGCTTGACATCCAAAATATATAAAGAGCTCATGCACCTCAACAAACAAAAAAGTAAATAATCCAATTAAAAAATGGGCAGAGGAGCTGAGCAGACAGTTCTCCAAAGAAGAAATTCAGATGGCCAACAGACACATGAAAAGATGCTCCACATTGCTAGTTATCAGAGAAATGCAAATTAAAACCACAATGAGATATCACCTCATACCAGTAAGGATGGCTGCCATCCAAAAGACAAACAACAACAAATGTTGACGAGTTTGTGGAGAAAGGTGAACTCTCCTACACTGCTGGTGGGAATGCAAATTAGTTCAACCATTGTGGAAAGCAGTACGGAGCTTCTTCAAAATGCTCAAAATAGACATATCATTTGAGCCAGGAATTCCAGTTCTAGGAATTTACTCTAAGAATGCAGCAGCCCAGTTTGAAAAAGACAGATGCACCCTTATGTTTATTGCAGCACTATTTACAATAGCCAAGAATTGGAAGCAACCTAAGTGTCCATCAGTAGATGAATGGATAAAGAAGACGTGGTACATATACACAATGGAATATTACTCAGCCATAAGAAGAAAACATATCCTACCATTTGCAACAACATGGATGGAGTTAGAGGGTATTATGCTCAGTGAAATAAGCCAGGCAGAGAAAGACAAATACCAAATGATTTCACTCATATGTGGAGTATAAGAACAAAGAAAAACTGAAGGAACAAAACAGCAGCAGACTCACAGAACCCAAGAATGGACTAACAGTTACCAAAGGGAAAGGGACTGGGGAAGAATGGGAGGGTAGGGAGGGATAAGGGCAGGGAAGAAGAAAGGGGGTATTATGATTAGCATGTACAAATGTCGGGGGTGGGCGAAAGGGGTGGGCTCTGCAACACATAGAAGACAAGTAGTGATTCTGCAACATCTCGCTATGCTGATGGACAGTGATTGTAATGGGGTTTGTTGGGGGTACTTGGTAAAGGGGAGAGCCTAGTAAACATGAGGTTCTTCATGTAATTGTAGATTAATGATAACATAATAAAAGAAAACAATCATGCAACCATCATACAATTCAACAATTGTACTCCTAAGTATTTATCCTAAGTGAAAACTTATATTCACACAAAGACCTACACATGGATATTTACAGCAGCTTTACTTATAATGGCCAAAAATTGGAAACTCGTATGTCCTTCAATGGGTTAACAGTTAAACATACCCTCCACCAGAAAAGGAACAAACTTGCTATGTACAATAATCTGAATGAATCTTCAGACAATTATGCTGAGTAAAAAGATCCAGTCCCAAAATATTATATACTGTAGGATTCAATTTATACAACATCCTTGAAATGAAAAATTAGAGAAATGGAGAATAGATTGGTGGTTGCAAGTGGTTTAGAAGGTTTGGGCAGGGTGGGGTACAGAAGAATTAGACGTGGTATAAAAGGGTGAGAGGAGTAGAATGGCAATGTCCTTGCAGTGATGGAAATGTTCTGTATCTTGACTGCATCAATGTCAATATCATAATTGTGATATGATACTGTAGTTTTGGAAGATATTACCATTGGAGGAAACTGCATGTAAACCTACATCTATCTCAAAATAATAAGTTTAATTAAAAACACAATGAGAAAATACTCTATAATTTTAGAATGACTAAAACTAAAAAGACTGAAAATATCAGGTGTTTCTAAGGATATGAAATAATGGAAATTCTCATTACACTACAGGTAAGACTGTAAATTGGTATTACCACTTTGGGAAATGCTTGATGTTATCTACTGAAGTTGGATGTACATATACCATATGACCAGCAATTTCACTTCTAGACATATATCCAACAGAAATGTTTAGAAATGTGTTCCAAAAGACAAGCATTTCTCTTTAACTGCCTTAACCTGGAAACAACCTATATGTTTATCAACAGTAGAGTGAAAACATAAATTATGGTATATTGATACAAGGAACTGTTAGGCCATGATGAAATTCACAAAATAACACTACCTGCATTGGCATTAATGAATCTCACAAACATAATGTTGATTGAAAAGTCACATATATAAAACAGTATATATTGTATGATTCCATTTATCTGAATCTCAAAGATGAGTAGAACTAATTTGTGATTTTGAAGGTTGGCTAGTAGTTACCTTTGGGAAAGATGCTGGAGCTAGTGATTGGGGGTGGCAGAAGGGGGACTTCTAGGATTTTAACCTGGTTGTATTCACTTCCTCATATCTCATCAGGCTGAATACTATGACTTCATATGAACAATAAGAGCAATTTTCTTTATGCATATTACACAATTGAAAATACTTTTTTAAATGATAAAACCTTCAGGAGAATTTAGCAAATCCATTCTTTATGATGAAGACTTTATGACACTCTACCAATAATTGAAAGATCAAGGGCAAAGAAAATATTGATGCTTTAGAAAATTTGGAAAACAATTAACGACTGTACCCAATACTTGGAACACACAGAAATGTTTATAAAATTTAACCAGATACAATGTCTTAACATTTTATCTCTAAATCCTTTCCTCTCTCTGGGTCTCAGGCTTATTCTAAGTCCTTTTCCCTCTTAAGGGCTCAGGCTTTTGATTTACAAAAACCAGACATACACATTTATTTATTCTACCCTATAGCATATTCTCTGTATCAATCAATTCAAAACCAGTTGCTTGAATTGTGGAATAGAATATGGGAATCTAAATAGAAACCAATTATAAGTTAATACCTTAACATATGTGTCATGCACCTATCCTGTACCATGCACTATGTCAGCCTGTAGGGATACAGAGATGCATGACACAGGATTCGTGGCTTTGAGAAATTCAAAACCCAATAGAAAAGACTGATACATAAAACAATGATATCCATTCGCTGTACTGGAGCTGGCTGATACGGGCTTATGAGAGCCAATTGTTAAACATTTGGGAAATTTTGCCAGCCAGTTGTTAAACCGTTATAGTTTCAAATAAGCCATGGAGTGGGTATTTATACCATGGAAATAGACAAACGCTACTAATAAGGCTCCTCCACATCCTTCAGGGAGCTTGTTTACTAGCATACCACTGATTTTATCATAAAACAACCTGACGAGTGTTCTGCAATACAAAAAAAAACCATGTGTTGTGGGAGCACAGAGAGTGCTCAGCCAACCATGAGGAGAAAGTTCCAGAATATCTCACTAGATAGGTTCAATTTGACTTTTCTGCCAAAAAGTGAATTTTTCAGAATTATAAAGGTTGCCATGGCAGTCCAACAAACAGAGGGGATTGCATATGAAAAATCACTGGGATATGAAAGAATTAAATGTCAGAGACAGGGCTGCAGCACATACTTGTTTAGGCAGTACACAGCACAAAAGCTCTGTATCTAATGGGTTTTAATTCACATCTTTATTATTATTCACTTTTGGACGTTTTCATTATTTATAACCATTGAATCCAGAAATAGGCAATATATGTAGGGCTTTTTTTTTTTTTGGCACTTATGAGAGCAAATAAATGAAATGATTAGGCTTGTTCCTATAGGGTTGGTCTTGACTGTTTCATTTTGATTTATAAAGATAATGGGAATTCAAGAAAAGTCTTGTTGATCTCACAACATTTTTGTAACTGTGTTTCTGAAAGACAAGGTTCTTTTCTGACAAATATACTAGTGGAGGGGGCATATCTTTACATTTTTTTTTAAAAATTGCCTGATGGTTACTCTAGATAATTCTACAGTTTCACTCTGCAATTAATGGCATCTACATTTACTCAACCAGAATGCTTGCTGAATTCTCAGTTTAAAATTACAAGTACTTTCAACTAAAACATAATTCACATGCAATTATATATCACAACTAATATTTAAGAATAGTTTACTGAGTGAAAAAAAAAATTTTCCAAATTATCTGGATATCATGCTCATACTTTTGAAGATGATTGAATATTGTGACAGTTAGTAAAATCTTCACTAAAAATAGGCAAACATTTTCAAGTGATAATGGGGAAAAATAAAACAGATCACTTAAATGCCCAAAAAACTACATCTTTGCCACTTTTGTTCCCCAAATTCACCTTCAATTCATACAATTGAATACAAAATTATTTTGCTATTATTAGAACATTGTTATATATTTGCATTATAGTAAAGCAACCATTAATTCCAAATTTGGTGGGATATTTATTTTAATTCTGACATACTTCTTGAAGGTAGTGTTTTATGACTCTCTTTACCACTTGCCTTTTCAAAGGATAAAGTGTCTGATTAGTTGCTTTGGATAGCCATGAAAGCTAAGCTCTTTTAGCTGATTAAGGAAATTTCTCACATGGTAACATTCCCATCATCTGGATTTTATGCTTCGTTACTAACAGTACTTAAAGTCAAGAAGTATTTAGTTATACTTTCACACCTAAAGGCATTAGGAGGATATAGAGAATCCTCTAATTGGGAGCCAGGAGCAGTAATGAGAGTATTCATTGCTAGGTGATTGTACCAAGATGAATTTGGGGCACTTGGTCTGGGATACAGTAGCAATACCTCTAACAACTGACATTTAAAAAGAGTTGCACTAAGGCAATTCGATTCTAGATTGTCACATCAAGGCTCCAGAGGCAACAGGTTCATGTGTGCCAGGAAAGGGGGAAATAAAAAATCACAAGGCAAATGATTCTGACTGTTAATTTTCATATCTAGATAGTCAAGAGGTCAAAGTCAAAATTTCATAGGAGAGCAGAGTCTAGGGTGTGTAAAATTAACCAAGATGGCCCTAAATTGGCTGTAGTGAATGGTATAGTCTAACAAAAGTTTTCCTTTTCCTCCCTTAGAGAGTTCCCTCACTTGCACTTTTTCATCTTTTAAGACACAATTCATCCGTCACAAAAGAGAGCATATTGTATGATTTCATGTGTACATGAACAGGCAAAACTAATGTTTGATGGAGAAAATTGTAACAATGGTTACCTTTAGGTCAGTGGATATGAGTGGAGATTGATGGAAGAGGCATGATGGATCTTTTTGAAGTGATGATAATGTTCTGTATCTTGACAGGGGTTTGGTTACATAGTTCTCAAAACTCAGAAGTTATCAAAATTCAGTAAATGTTGCAGTTTGTTTTATTGTACAAATATTTTTTCATCAACAGAATAACACTGGACACAAATACTGAATTCTAGTTAATTATATGCATGCTGAAACATTTAGGAAAAGTGTACTGATGAGATTTACTTTGAAACTCATCAAAAACAACATGAATTAACAGAAGAATGGACAGATGGAAAGATGTGATAAAATACAGTGAAATGATAATGGTAGAAGCTTTCTTTCAACTTAGCTAAATTTTCTTCAACTTTCCTATATGTTGAACATTTTTAATAATAAAATATTAGGGGGAAAAGTTCAGGCATTAGTCCCTCAATGAATCTTTCCTGACCCTTACTTTCACCCCTATTCTAGGATAAACTAAAAAGTATTTCCTTTTTTGAGCTCCCTTAATGTTTTACATATTTTCATATTATCTGATTATGTTCCTTTTCTCCAATTAAACTGTAAGCTTCTTGAGGATAGTGATTCCACTATTTACCTTTGTATCCTAAGCACTGGTCTAGGCACATAGTAAGGCAAATACCATATGATCTCTCTTATATGTAGAATATAAAATAAATAACTAAATAAACCAAGCTCATGGATACAGAGAATAGACTGGCCAAAGGGAGGGGACTGGGAGGGGCAGGAAATGGATGAAGGCAGTCAAAAAGTAAGAGAACGAAAAAAAAAGAAATTCAATACTAAAAACCTATTTGAAATTACAGCTCTGTGGCTCATCTTGATGGATAAAAAATAACACTATTGTTTGTATGAAATAACATTAAAAAAGAAAAATAGAATAAAAAAGAAATACAACACATGCAAAGTACACAAATATTAAATATAGTATACAGTTCAATGAATTTTACAAAGTGAAAACACTTCAAAAAACACCACCTTGAAAAAAAATTAATAAAAACATGTTACAAGAAAATAAACAAAAAAACACCACCTCGATCAAGATGTAGAATATTAACAGCAGCCCAGAAACTCCCTTCATGTCTGTTCATCATTTTTACCCTAAGGAAAAAGAGTACACCTATTTTACTTCTACCTTCATAGATTAGTTTTACCTTTTTAAAAACTTCATATAAATGGAATCATTCTTTCACTTAGTATTATATCTGTAAATTCAACAATCTTGTATGTGGAAGGGCATACATTCTTTTACATTTCTGTATAGAATTCCATCATGTAAATATAACAAAATTTAGTTGTTTTACTGGGTTTTTGTTTTTGTTTTGAACAATTAAAAATGAAGCAATAATAAGAAAGAAAGAAAGAAATACAGTATTTGAATAAAATTTTCAGGCACCACATGTCCCCCTGATCACAGAGGAATTTTGCTCTCATAATCAGCAGGGATAGAGAGTTGGCCATTGAAGGAACAAACAATGACATAAGCCATAGAATTATTGAGCAAGTAGACATAGAAGAAATATAGGCCATGGAATATAAGTAAATATGGCTTGCTCAAAAAGTGATGGAGGCAGGAAGAAAAATGTAGAGGAAACTGTTGAGTAAGCAGTAGTCGGGGGCGGTTAGGGGCTACCATGGCAGAAGGCCCAGAAAATCATTAAACCAGGGATTGTCTCTAATGAGCAATGATAAAATAGAAAATCAGCTTACAGGGCAGAAGATAGCATGAGAACAACGCACAACTACACTGTAGCCTAGAAGACATGTTGCACAAGGACAGTGAGTGACATTCTTTTTTCTTTTACATTTGACTGCAAGATATTTCATTTACCTACATTGATAACTAGAATTAGAGGCTGTATGATTTGTTTAAGGATCCAGAGAGATACCCAGTGTAACAGTCCTGTTAGGGCTTTGCTGAAGCATTAAACAAGTGCCAATATTAAATTCTTTTCAGCTTAGTCTATAAGCACTGATTATTTAAAGTTGAGACTGTGTGAACAAAGTGAAATGAAGACTTGAATAGTCAATTGACCAAATTCAAGGTAGCTAGTCATTCCAGACAATTCATACACAAAAAAACCTACATATAATTTTTCTTGAAGAGCTTGCTTTTATAATTAGCCCAGTGTTCCCTGATATTTGCCCCTTGAGTATCCAAATAGTAAAAGCCTACTGCTCCTCAACCTTACAGTTAGCTTCACTAATACACCACTTTAATGAAAACTACTAGTCATTTGCTACAAATGAATTGCTTCACTTATATCATCCATTACAATGGCACAGCTATAATTTTTCTATATTACTGGCCTTTATTTAATTATTCACCTTACTCAAATATTCATAACCTGCAACCAACCCAAAAATTTTTCTGATAATTCCATAACAATCAAAATGATAAATTTTACATAATGTTACATTTTAGTTTCCAAATATTGATCCAAACAACCTTGTACCTGTGCTTTTTAGGTTTCTTTAAATTTGGTTTTTAATATATAATTTCTATATTTTATAATCATATAGAACTTGTTATTTCTGTATTATAACCCCTATATAATTTCTTTCTTAATAGATTTATTGGGATACAATCTCATACTATAAAGTTCACCTGCTTAAAATATACAATTCAGTGGATTTTTTCTATATTTACCTAGTTGTGCAACCATCACTACAATCTAATCTAACTTTAGAACATTTTCATCAACCCAAAATATTATTTCTTTTGATCACAGTTTCAAATTATATTTTTAATTAATGGAGTTTAATTAATGGGGCCCTTTAGGGTTTACCTTCACTCTTTTTTTTTTCCACACTAATTCAATAACCTCAGTCTGTGTGTATGTGTGTATGTATGTGTGTGTGTGTGTGCATATAAGAGTCTGAAGGAGTTCACCTATTGTAAAGTCCTAATCATTATAAAAATCTTCCTGGATCATTCTTTGTGAACAGAATGTGTGTCTGTCACCTTTGTTTTTTAAGTAGCAGAAGTGTATATTTATGGTTATTGAAATTGTATGATAGATTCTTAACTGGAGCTGAAGGATTTTCATTCCTAGAGAGCTTTTTAAAATGCAGCCTTTCCTGAATGAAAGCAGGGTGGGGAGATAACTCCTGGAAATCTCTTTTTGCTATGGCCAGAATAAAGTAGAGAGTGACACATCTGTCTTACTGTTCTGATGACTAAACAAAAGCTATAATTGAAGATTTTGAAAAAAGAGAAAGCTAGACTGTTGAATTAATTATACTTTCTGTACTTGCTGGGTGGAAAAAAAGCTTTTTTTTAGTTCCTAACTAGACAAGGGCTAAGATTCTATTATAGTGGTGATAATGCACACACCTGGAAATAATTTCCTAAGGTATGACTCCCCTTTCTCTACAAGTAACTGTTTATCACAAAAATCGTGAAACCCTGGCAGTGACAATTTCCCTTTCTGACAATGGTTGACAGGGTGGGTCTAAACTGGACTAATTAGGAATTCAAAATCCACTGAGAGGAACCTGACTCAATTTCTTTGAGTCTTGAAATAGGTAGGCTCAAAGATAGAGTGGTGAGCATGATCTGCCTCCCATGCAGACCCGAGAAGCAGGGACAGCTAAGACACAGAGAGGGGAGAGAATAATGAAGCTGATTTGTGAAAGATTAACAGACCAAGCAGAAAGAAAAGAGATTGGAATAGTGAAGGAAACTCAGGCGGCTTCCTATGCTTTAGTTTCTGTCTCTTCCAAGGTTCTACTGAACTTCTTCTCTTTGATTCTGTGAGATATTTCTTTATGCTTAAGCTAGGTGTTTTTGCTCTGTGTTACTGCAACACAGAAAATCCTAAAAGTAGACTAGTTTAAAATGGAACTTGAGCATTTACTTATTTCTGAATCACTTATGAGTGATACCAAAGAAGTAAAAAGACAAAATTTCTGCCTTTGATTAACTTAAAATCGTAGTGGGGAAACAAGACCTTTACTTATAATAAAACTCTCCAAAATATTGCAGCTGATTCCATAATGAGCATTATGTGGCATAATTATGTGCATTAGAAAATGGAGAAATCCACGTGGGCTCTAGCAATGAGGGAAGACCTTGGAGGAGTAGTTCTTTGTGTTAAACGTTGAATGGTGATTAGCATTTGGTTAAACAAAAAGTGACATGTGCTCTAGATTAAGGAGGGACAAAGTAGCCAAGAATGACAGAATTTGCAGAACTCCAACTAAAGAATAAATTTGCGATAAGAGATGAGATTGGGCTGGGAGGGTGGAGTCAGATGATGAAGAGGCCTGAATTCCAGAATGAGGAATTATTTGGACTTCCTGTAAATAGGCTAAAGGAGAAGTTGTAGATCCCTGTACAGAGGTATAATGTGAACAAATATTTGTTTAAAAAGTTGAATCTGGTTGTGGTATGCTGTATAGTTTAAAGGCAAGTGAACTAACTTGGAAAATATTTTCTCTCTTACAGTGATTAGACAGACGTAAAAAATCTAAGACATGTGGAAGGGGAAACACAGTGACTTAGGTCAGTGTCTGTCAAAACTTTATTGTGTGCATGAATCACATGAGAATCTTCTTAGAAGGCAAATTTTTATTCAGTAGTTCTGGGCTAACACCAAGATTTGTGAATTTCTAACAATCTCCCAGGTAAACCTAGGGTGCTAGTCTGTGCACCACACTTTGAGGAACCAAGATTTTGAAAATAATTACTAAGCCGCCATGAAGAAGGAAAGAAAATAAGAGTCAAAGATGAATCCAAGGTTTTTAAACAGGAGAGAGAGAAAAGGGGAACCGAACCAATCCAACATTTCTTGAGTGACTAGTTACTATTCATTATTTTCTTTTATCCTGTGACTTTACCAAACTGTAAAGTAAATCCATTCATTTACTTAGTTGACACTAACGTACTAAGAATCCACTAAGTGCCAGGTATTACTCTAAATGTCGTGGGTTCCATAATCTATAATACCATACAGTAAAATTTTAAAACTCTGCTTTGCAATTTAATGGAAGGGACAGAAAATAAACAAAATGAGTAAAATGTACAGTATTAAAATTGGAAGAAAACCAAACAACCCAAAGTAACATAGCTATAATTTTGACTGAGTTTCATTCAAACAAGTCACATTGAACATCCATGTAACACAAATGTGATAAATTTATAAGGAATTCAAAATATATGTTGAAGTTAAAACTATTTTTAAATGCCATGAAAGTATTTTACTGAGTTAATAAAACATATTTCTGAATATCCTTGGTACCTTAGATGCATCACACGTGGACATATTTTTAATGAAAGTGTATATATGAATGTGTAGTGGAATATTCTCTGCTTTCATAGTCGTCTGTCTCAGAAAAACATCTGTCTTAATAATCAGGTGATATAAGGACTGAGTGCTCATTTCTCATCGACCAGTAGCATTCCTCTTTGTTTCTTAGCATAGAATGCAAAGAGAAATTTCTTTCCAAATACGCTGTAGAAATTCATTTGAAGGAAGCACTATATGGAATTAATTATTTAAAGAAAACAAAGGAATGGATTGAGAAATCCATCTTTATATGTATGGATGTACATACGTATGTATTTATCTCTCTATATTTGTACTTCTGCCATCTATGAATTTGTAAAAAAAAAGAATAAATAAAATGTAAATGAAAGCCTATTAAACTGTAATTGCTATAAAACAATAGCTTCTTATCCTCCAAAATTTATATTTAAAAATTGCTAAATGTATCTTTGTTCACTAAGCACTTTAATTAACATCTATAACATGGTGATTATATTATTCAACATTTAAATGCTTAATTTGCAATCTGGAATTGCAGGCATTTCCTGATAAAGATGTATTTTCATTTGTTGCATTTGTATTTTTAGTAGAAGACAAAAAGAAAAAGATACTTATATGGTAATGTGATACTAGATCCATAAACAAAAGTTTTACTCCCTCTTTTTTATTGCTCTTGAGATTTAAAACACAGTAACAATCTATATTTAGGTATTGAACTGTCAGATTTTTTTCATGTTATGAAGTTTGAAGTACTGTACCTGCCACCTACTGGAAGTCTATGGGAGGTACATTTCCCTCCTGACAACTCCAGGCCCCTAGAGAGTAAGTCTAGAAAATGCTATCAGTGCTACTTGAGGAAATTATGACACAGGTTTTGAGGTCCTTTATTACTATTAAAGAAAAAATTAAGATAATCCCATTAATCACAGTTGAAAGTACAGAATGAGCCCATATAAATTTGAGTAGGCAAATGGAAAGTGACTCACCTCTGAAATGTTAAAATTACTAAAGGTCACGAGCAAAAAGACTTAAGTCCTTCCAAGCATTTCTATTAAAGGGAGGGTTCTGTCCATAAAAACACGTGTATATAATTCCTAACTACTGCATGTAGCTCTTAGGATCAAGGGTAGCCAGGATTCTGAGAACTTCTCTAAAGATTTCTGTTTATTTGTGGGCTTAAGTGGATTGTATGAATAGGGAAGAGTAAATGCAGGAAAAGACAGGTAAGTGGCAACTATAGCTGAAATGTTGAATTACTGCAAGAATGAAACACCATAGTTAGTTGTTTAATTACATGCTTTGTGACTATACTTAATTCCTTCAACTATGTTCTGGGTCAGAAGAATTAGTTCCAGCTCTTCATGTAACCTAGATGCCTTTATGTCCAGATGTCTAGGCTTTCCTACCCAAATCATGTCAATTTGCTTTCTACCCTACATAATTTTAATGTAATGTATCTAATGAATCATTTTTCCTGATTTGTGGGGAAAAAAAGACACTAAGAGTTAACCTTTAATTAAATTTTTATGAATGACTTTAAAAATTATGATTTTAAAAAACTTAAAAACATAAAACCTTCCAGCTTTTAATCATTCTGTACTTTCAGTGGCTAGAAGAAATTCTTACAAGTAACAAACTCTAGAATTACATGATCATAGACAGATCTTGAAGGTTTTATACACATTAACAGTAGCACTAGGAGCCAGAACAATGTAACTCAACACCATAAAATTTAGTAGTAAGAGCTTAAATTATAATTCAGGTTGTTTTCCTCTAGACATTATTTCTACTACCATTTGCTGCCTTGAATGTAACTGTAAAATAAATATTGGACTTGAAATGGAAACAGTAATCTTCTTGAGCTATTGTCATGTGACAGAAGGGAAGGTAGGTAAGGAAGAAAAAAGATATTTGCCAGATATGTCCGTGAGATACACACTTTCACTTTAAAATTCAAACAAGGAGTTCACTCCCTATGTCAAAGTTTCAGACTGAAATTAGCCCCCCTGTACTTAAACATATCAGAGAGAATACATGAAGACAAGGAGTATCCAGAGTTAGGGACAGTTACAAAGACATGTGGCACTCACACATTTCTAAGGCTAAGTGATAAAACAGTAGTACCTCTTTGTCTAGCAATATTATAGATTATTAGAGACCCTGAAAATCTTCAACTGCCAACACCTACAAGTATGGCATAGTAACATATAATAAACATTGTTTAAAATGCATAGTTAAACTCACAAAGAAGTATAAAATCCCCAAGTGCGAAAAGCAAGGAGAAAATTGAAAACCAGATTAGTAAAGTGATGCTGACATTTTGGCAACTTGAGTGGGCAGGAGATAATAGTCTTGAATTCAATGAACAACACATATACAAAGCCAGGGCACAAAGGGCTAAGCCCTTGGGGAAAGGGTAGCTAGGGCAAAATTAAATAAAAGGAACTTTGTTGAGTTGACCTGGGACCTGGGTGGGAAAAAAAGTCTACACCAAAAAGCTGCATCTACAGAAAGAGCAAACAGCTGAATAAGACCCCAGGAGGTTTAGATAATAAGATTGAAACACACTAAAAAAATAAGCATGCTTACACTGAATAAAATAAATAGAGGAAGGAATCAAAAGTCTAAGAAAGTAATGCAATATATGTATTATCAAAAATGCATATATTTTGTAACAATAAGAAAAGATCTACATATGCTGATATGTAAAGATTTCCAAAATTTGTTGTTATAAAAAAACTAGTTACAAAAGCATTGCATAGGGTAAATCCACTGTTGTTTTAAAGAGTTAAGAAGGCATTTGAGTGTTTTCTCTAAGGATGTTCATTTTCTTTATATATGATTGCAGTTAACTGCTTTGTTCCCTATAAATTTTACTGAACATAGTACAAAATGATTACTAGTAAAAAAATTGGAGTAGGCAAATTTGAAAAGGAATGAAAAATAACCTGTAGAAATAAAAAATTTAGTTGCTTAGATAGGAAAAAAATGATTAGATATGGCTAAAGGTAGTGACAGAAAGATAATTCTGAAGAAATTATTCACAGAAACACAGAGAGACCAAAAATCAGAAAAATATAAAAGAGAAGTTAAGAGACATTAAAATGAGAAAGTCCCACATGTATTGAAAAGAAATTTCAGGGAAGAATAAGAATGGTGTAGAGTTTATTGAGAGAATGGCTGAGAATTTTCCAGAAGTGACAAAACACTCCAGTCCTCAGAATCAAAAAATCGTGTAAATCCCAGCTAGTTTCTAAGGCAGTCTATAAATGATTTTAAAACTAAACCAAGAGAGAGATAGACCACAATCAACAATTAGACATGTCTGTTTTCTCAGTGACAATAATGAGAAAGGGAAGACAGTGAATTAATTACTCTCTTTAATCAAGTGAGAAAAAAATTAAATTCTCATAAAACTGAGTGTTTTTGCTCATTTAATATCATTTAAGAATGGGATCAAAATAGGGATTTCACACACACACAGAAAGAACTGTATTTACTATCAATAGACTACCACTGAAGGAATTTCTAATGAATATTCTTCATGAAAAAGGATATTAAATCAGAAAAGAAGGATTGAGATGAAAGAAGGGAAGGTAAGCAAAAAAAAATAGTAAAAAGTAGGCAAATCTATAAAAGCACTACATTAGACAAGGAAGATAATAAAGATTAATTTGGGGAGGATAAAAGACAAGTTGAGACTTAAATACCCAACAAAAAATATTAAAAATATAACTTGGAGTGGTAATACTTGGCATTGAAGGTTCTAATGCCTTTTTATTTGGGGAAAGTCTGATGTGAAGGTTAATTTTATGTGTTGACTTGACTGGGCCTCTGGGGTGCCCAGATATTTAGTCAAGTTCTAGACGTTTCTGGATATGATTAACATTTAAATTGGTAGATTAAGCGAAGCAGATTGCTCTCCCTAAGTGGATAGGTTTCATTGAATCACTTGAAGGCTTGAATAAAACCCAACAAAAATGATGACCCTCCCATGAGTAAGAGAGTCCATCTGGACAAGCTGAGGACTGGGATATTGCTTTTTTTCTTCCTTTGGACTTGAACTAAAACATCAGCTCTTCCTGGGTCTCCAGCCCACTGCCCTTCAGACAAGGACCACACCCTCTTCACTATCAGTTCTCCAAGTTCTCAGACCTTCCGACTCACACTGAAACCAAACCACGGGCTCTCCTGATTCTCCATCTTGCTGAGTCATCCCAAAATCTGAGATTTACCAATCTCCATAGTCACGTGAGCTGATTCCTTATAATAATAAGTTTCTTTCTGTCTCTTTATCTATCTATCTCCATCTCTCACCATCCTCATCTCCATCTCCATCTTCATCTCCATCTTATGGGTTCTATTTCTCTGGGGAACCCTGAGTAGAACAGATTTTGGTACCAAGAATATTTTAGAGCAATAGAATTATAAGGATGAATTGTATGAATTGGTTCTGGGATTTCTAGGATTGGCTTTCTAATCTGATTAGACTTAAAGATGCTCAATGACTCTATTTCCAGTAGGAAAGATAGCACTGATAGTCTATGGCATGATCTGGCAACAGAGAAAACAAAATATAATGGTTGGAGACTCCTACTAAACTACCATGTGTAAGAAGGAAGGAGCTGTGTGATTGTGTATATGATACTTTTGAATATTTTTGTCAAACTAACAAGCATAAGGAGATTGTTGCTTCTAATGTTGCTGGGCAAAGTGGGAAAAATAACAAGCTCAGGGATTCAAATTCCCAGCTCAAGCACCACATAAATGACCTGAAAGCTTCTGTATGTGCTCTAAATAGCATACATATGCCCGGTAGCTGCACGGCTGAGATTGCTGGAAATCTCAATCTACAATAAGCTCGATTACTATGCAAGTTGAACTCCCAGCCTTGTAGGGTATCTATTACTAAAGTGATAGCATTGATTGGGAAGGAGTGGGATGCTGAGAGGTAGAATAGGGATGTGTGAGAAGACTTTGATGAAACTGGGGACACTGAGCCCCTAAATTCTGATGAATCACTTTTGCCATTGGAAGCAGCCTCTCCATTGCCAAGAGGCTCCTCCAACATCAATGGAAGCAGCCTCCTGACCTCCTTCCTTTGGATGGAAAGGAAGGTTTCTCTATTCACATTTGAGGGAACTAACTCCGTATTGCCTGATGAAACAGTAACGGCCTCCCTGATGCAATTACCAGTCAAGACAATGCTGATTCACCTCAGAATCCACCCCCCTGACCCTTCTTTGCTTCTAGACCTATAACTGGACTCAAGTCCCACTAGGACCCTAAGGTTGAGGTACAAAGTGTGACTCATAAGGAGGTGCAATATACTCCCCAAAACACTATATTTGAATTTTCTAATTTATACAGATAGAAAGTTGGAGAACATGTGCAGGAATGGATAATAAGGATGTGGAATAATGGTGTCAGGAATATAAAGTTGGATCAGGCTAAATGCATGATACAGGTCCACTGAGCAGAGATTCTGCACTTAATATTGCATCTTGGGGAGTTAGAAGCGGCCCTAACAGGCTGGTTGGTTGGCTGAAACATGGACCAAAAGGTGGCTCACAATGAGTGGGTTGGAAATGCCGGAGCCACCTTGGTTTGATGAAGAGGAAGGGATACAAATGTTTAGAGAGATTGGAATATCAGCGTGGATCTGTCCCTGAAGACCTGCCCACCCACCCTGGGAGGTTCCAGAAGGAGCACTTCTCACCACGACTAATGAGGAATAAGTTTGTGAGGAGAGCCCCAGAATCCTGGAAGAGCTGTTTGACTGCTCATTTCTACAAAGCAGACCTTCCATTAGGATCTGCAGTCGCTGAATTAGGAAATCTAAATGCTATGGGAGTAGTTAGATCCCAGGTGGCAGAGGCCAAGTGGCAGCACTCAGCCACCAAAGTAAAGGTGAGTGTCGTCACCATGATGGACTGCAGAGTCAGAGCAGCGACCGGAGGGGTCGGCCTGAAGCTGACCTGCGGCTAGCTGGACATGCTTTCTCTAGAAGTGAAATAGGCAGAAAGCCAACCAAATTCTTATTTGATTTGTATAAGCACAAAAATTTTAGGTTAAGTGAATTAAAGTCTAATTTGAATCATAATAATAGAGAGTCACAGCTCCTCAGTCAATTTCCAGACTTGAGCCAGTTTATAGACCCAGAGCCCTTTACATGCAAGGGAAGCCCTAGTGAGGAAAGACCCTGGTTCACTGCCAGAAATTTTTACTATCAATCTTTATCCCCATCTTCCTCTAAGAGAAATATGGCCTTTTACCAGGGTAACTATGCATTAGGGAAAAGGAAAAAATCAGATCTTTCAGGGACTACTGGACCTTGGCCCTGCACAGACACTGATTCCAGAAGATCCAAAACCTCACTGTGGTCCACCAGGTCGAGGAAGGGCTTATGGAGGCCAGGTGATCAAATGGAATTTCAGCTCAGGTCTAGCTCAGAGTGGGGTCAATGGGTCCCCAAATTCATCCTGTGGTTATTTTTCCAGCTCTAGAATGTGTAATTGAAATGAACATGCTCAGCAGCTGACGGAATCTCCACATTAGTTTCCTGATCCATAGAGTGGGGGCTATTATGGTGAAGGGCCAAACGGAAGCCACTGGGACTGCCTCTATCTAAAAAAATAGTAAACCAAAGCAGCCCCACATTCCTTGAGGAACTGCAGAGATCAGTTCCACTATCAAGGACTTGAAAGATGCAAAGGTAGTGATGCCCACCAAATACCCATTCAACTTGCCTATGTGGTCCTGTGAAGAAGACAGATGGATCTTGGAGAATGACAGTGGATTACTGTAAGTTTAACCATGTAATTACTCTAGTTGCAGCTAGCTATACCGATGGAATTTCATTGTTTGAGCAAATTAATATATCCCCTGCTACCTAGTATACAGCTTCTGTCAAATGCTTTTTTCTGCATACCTGTCAATAAAGACAACCAGAAGCAGTTTTTGCTTTCAGCTGACAAGCCCAGCAATACAACTTCTCTGCCCTACTTCAGTGGTGTGTGACCCTCCGGTTCTATGTCATAATTTAGTTTGCAGGGATCTCAATGCCTTTCTTTTCCACAAGATATCACACTGGTTCATTACACTGACAACACTATGCTGACTGGACCTGGTGAGCAAGAAGTAAAAACTACTGTAGACTTATTGGTAAGACAATAAGTTGGTGGTAAGTGGTAAGACACAAATGTGTGTCAGAGGGGGAGAAATAAATCTGACACAAATTCAGAAACCTTCTACTTGGTGAAATTCCTATGGGTCCAGTACTGTAGGGCATGTCAAGATAATATCCTTCACTCTAAGATGAAGGGTAAGTTGTTGCATCTAGTCTCTCCCACAACCAAGAAAGAGGCACAGTGGGCCGCACTGGATTTTGGAGGCAACGTATTTGGGTGTGTTACTCTGATCTACTTACCAAGTGACCTGAAAGTTGCTAGTAATGCTTGGATCAGGGGGTGAAATGCTCACATAATTCCATAGGTGCATTTGTCTCCAGATGCCACAAAATAAATTGGAGATTCTGCAACTAGATAGCTCCAAATAAAATAGTGGGAAGAATTTTCAAAAGAAAAATCAATGAATATGATACATTTTACAAGAGACAAAGAAATCAGATGTTCTTCAGCCTTCAGTGAAAAAAAGTATTTAGCCTCACTAATGATAAAAAAAAATCTACCAATGATGCAGACCATACAGGCCAGACTCCTAGGTCGCAGAGGATAGTAAAATGAGCTATGAATCTGAGGGAGCAAATGGGAAATATCTTACATAGCAAGCTTTGCTAATCAAAGACTCCAAGGTTTTTTCAATAAGACATCTATAAATATGCACAAACAAAAAAATAAAAATTTGCAGATTTTTCTTTAGATCTGTTTTCTCATTTTGAAACATATGCCTTAAGTATTTTGGAAGAGGTAGGAACCATTGTTCCCTAAATAAAGCAAAAGAAAATCTAATGGGATTTCCCCATGGGAAAAAGCCTAGAAGGGTTTTACCATCAGAAGAAATTATGAAAAACAAGATATTTACCCTACAGGGTTTCCTGTCTGCTGCAGGAGCATATGGCATTTTCCTCTCATAACCAAGTGAGCAACAGTAGCTCCTGAGACCAGCACAATTCGATCAATTGAATTTCTCCACTTCCAGGTATAGAGCTGAAAAATGAAGAAGAAAAATACCTAAATATTGTTTGTAAATTATATTTGATTGAGAATTACATACATTGAAACTACTGATCAGTCATAGTATCTTTAATTTTTTTTCTAATTAAGATGAAGGTATCAAAGCATAATCAAGCCCAGGTTTGGCAAACCCTACAATAATGAATATTTACTCATTTGCTCAGTTCATTCAAGATGCTTTCGAGTACTCTGTGTCAGAACTTTATTTAGATAATAGGGACCCAGAGAAAAATTCCTCCTGGAGCTACTAGTTCGTTATGAAGACAAATATGAAGTATTAATTGATGATAGAAGCTTTTGATACAGAGTGAAAGCAGGAGCCATGAGAACACAAAAGAGAATTTCTGAGGGTGGGGTTTCTTAAAAGCAGAGCCTAAGAGACAAGGATCCTCCAACTGGGTTACTGTCAAATACTCCCCGTGGGGAGACTCCCACTTCTACTCCTTGATTACCAGATCCATGTATTCTACCTGTTGAGGAGACAGCACCATGTAATCACCATCTCCTCACAGGGTGTCATCTTCAAGCTTCAGCTGTTCCTTCAAGAGGCCATTCCCACACTCTGACAGGCTAACAGCTTCTGAATGGTATAGTATGTGGTAGGAGCAATATACATCTTATTTGCCATAAAGTGGGTCTTGGCTCATGGAAATGTACAGGATTTCATGCTTGTAGATCAGACTCTTGAACTGTGGTGCAGGCTGAGGCACTGTGAATAGGAAATGCAAATGCATATCCAGAATACAAATTAATCTCAATCAGATTAAATAGTATCTCTTTCCAGGTTGGAAGTCAATTTGCCACAGAGTGGTTAGTCTTGGGGATAGTACTGTCCTGGGGGGGTTAGTGCTGGTCTCTGTGACTGACAGGTCAGTCAGCCATGGTAGGAGCCACGTGAACCCTGTTGGAGGGAGTCCATTCTACAGACCCCATCAGGGCTCTGACTGGTATAACAGACTCACCTAGGCTATGAATTCAGCCTTCTTTGGAGTTTTGTTACACTTACAGTTAAGAGTGCATGTGGCAACAAAAGATGTGGGTCTATCTTTAATTGCAGCCAAGGAGCATGGTTTACTGTAAATTGGAGATTGAGTGTGAACCTGTCATTTTTTTCTCTTTAAGGCATTAATGACATTAAGCTACAGCTATCAAATACCACAATCCTACAGTTATTATTTATCTCAAAACTTTTAAGCATCAGGAACATTATACAAGCTATGTCCACCTGTGTCCCATCCAAGATCACCAGAGGTGAAAGTCTCAGCAGTTGTACTTCAATAGCAGGGCAAGGACAATCAATACTCTACTCATCAACATTAATGGAGTTTTTGTTGCCATCTGGGTGGGAATGATCTAACTCCAGTCTCCCACTCTTGGAGACTACTTTCTAGGATCATTCCTTGTACCAGCTATATTAGGTTGGATTTTCTACAAGCAGAGCCAGAGACAGGGATTCTTGTGCAAATGATATAGTGGAGGGAGTTCTCTCAGGAGAAACTTAAATGAGGAAAGCAGAATAGGGAAGGGGACAAAGCTAGGCAGAAATATGGCAGAAGTCTAGCCTCAGTGAACCCGTGGTGAACTCTAAAGTATGACTGGAGCATTGAATCATCCCACCTTGAGACAAGAGGTCAGCCTTTGTCTCCCCATATAACCAGCTCTCAGAACAGAGAACAACATTTCAGATGTTTCTGAGTTAGGAGGCTCCTGTTGGTGGGAGGCAATTACCAGGTAAAGAGAGCGGTTGTGAGCAGCCAACATTTGAGGCAGCTGACATTTGCTCACCTGTTAAAAGGGATCTGGGCTGGGCACCAATGGCTCTACTATAGGAGGAAGGAGAAACTTTTTGTTGAGGAATTAGAAAAGATTGTTGTGAAGATTCCACTTGGCTTGTAAGGAAGAAAAAAGAGGTAATTAGGCTGAGAATGGTGTAGCCAAGATAGGGAGTGAAGGATAATTCAGGCAACAAGGTCAGTGTGGGAAAGTTGGGGTTCCTATGGCCAGGATCCTCACTGAACTTAAACCACCTGATGATGTAACTGGCCTGTTGCTGGGCTGCCGCTTCCACACCTGTGGGCAATAAGCTATTATTGCGCTATAGAGAGAGCTCGGCCCAGTGCTCTGGGTGGAGGCAGAGATGCTAGTGCTCAACCTCCCACTGGAGAACAAGCTGGGTAATAAACCCATTCACCCCAAGAATGGTTTTCTGTCAATTCCTCTGGTCACACTGAATCCATAGCGAACTTGCCCGGGGCTGCAACCCATTGGCAAGACAGTCAGTAAGTTCAAATCTGAAGATGTGTGGTCAGAATAAAATACACCTGATCTCAGCATTCTTCTGAACTCAGTGGAAGCTAGTCTACTAGGTGTTAATTTTTATCAAATTTCTCTTCTCTTTCTTGCTGTGAGGAACTTGGGTTTCCTATGGCCAGGATCCTCACTGAACTTAAGCCACCTGATGATGTAACTGGTCTGTTGCTAGCCTACTGCTTGCACACCTTTAGGCAATAAGCTATTATTGCAGTACATAGAGAGCTCGGCTCAGTGCTCTGGGTGGAGGCAGAGTCCCTAGTGCTCGACCTACTGCTAGGAGAACAAGCCATGTAATAGACCCTTTCACCCCAAAGAACATTTGCTGTCATTTTCTTTGGTGACATTGAATCCATAGCGAACTTGTCCAGGGCTGAAATCCATTGGCAAGACAATTGGCGAAGTCAGCAGGGTTCACTGTCGACCAAGGAAAAAGACAGGCTGCCCTTATGAGAGGGGTGCTTCAGCGGGCTGCCCCTGTGGAGAGACCATGGATTGTCCCCCAGTAGGTATGTGGTCTGAGGTGGGTTGCCTCCTAGAGGACTAGGCCCCACCCCAGGACTGGAGGCAAATGTAGGTAACACCTGAGGCTGTAGGGGTGGCCCTTGGTATAGTAAGTAGGTCTTTTGAGAGACAGAGTGCCTGTGAGGCAGCTGGGACTGTGGGTTGGCTGCTTCTCACAGTATTAAAAGTCTACAGAAGAGAAGGACATGCTCCTGAAAAATACTCAAGAAATGGTGGCACAAGAAGATGAGCTGCAAACTTCTGTGGATACCCCAAAGAAGGAAATGGCACTGATGCAAGAGGAGGCAGCGTGAGAATGCCAGCAGCAAGGTGCCACTGAAGAGCTATAAGATTCCTTACAGAACGAGATGGCAGTGCTACCAGGTGCTCTGAAGGAGGAAAAGGCCATTAAGGAAAAAGACAAACTCCTGAGGGAAGCACAGGTGGAAGTGGCATGAGAATGCCAGCTGCAAAGCATTGAGCTGAAGGTAAGAGAGCTGCTGAAGACTGAGCTAGC
Source organism: Manis pentadactyla (assembly GCF_030020395.1). Lineage (NCBI taxonomy): Eukaryota > Metazoa > Chordata > Mammalia > Pholidota > Manidae > Manis > Manis pentadactyla. The sequence goes on along the minus strand of NC_080029.1, from coordinate 68,799,776 downwards.
ATTGCTGCAAGGCACTGTAGAAAAGGTAAAGGTTGTAGCAGAGGAGGCACTCAGGGGAGGGGAGAGAAAGGTGCCATCAGCCCCAGAAATGGAGGAGCTGGGGAAGGATGAAGGGGTGGTGCCAGAGGCACTGACCCCTCCTGTATTGAAAGCACATCCAGTGGGTGTAAAGAAAATAAATACCTAGCAGCTGAAAATTCCCCAAGGAGAAGAGCAGCGCCCCCCCCTCCCCAGGTCATGGAGCACTCTATGCTCCACCCCTATACTCAGGCTGAGCTGGTGGATTTGGGCTCCCAGTTTAGGCAGAAGCCCTCAGAATCAATATCAGCTTGGCTCCTGCATCTGTGGTACTTAGGGGTGGATGGAATTGTTCTGTCAGGATCAGAGATGGGAAAGCTGGCTTCCCTGACAGTGCAGCCTGCCTTGAGGCAGCAATTACAAAATGAACATCAGACCCCAGGGAGTCACTCCCTCCTCGATTGGCTTATGGCTGCACTTCATGCTGTGTGGCCCAATCCTGGTGATCTGCCATCCTCTCTTATTTAGATGGCAGGCTTATGCTGAGCTCCAACAGGTGCTATGAGAGCTAGGCATAAGAAATGCCATCTATAGTCCAGAGAATTATTGCCCACATGAAGAGATTTCCACTACTGGGATGAGAAATATTGTGCTTCAAGTGGCTCCCACATCCCTCTTTGGGTCTCTAGTGGCCATTCTTTCCCCTCACTTAGGGCATCCCACGTACAGTAGCAGACTTATGAGAGGCTGAAGCAATGAGAACACAGAAAGAAGGTCTTCTACTCACAAGAAGAATTTAAAGGGCCCCATGAAGGTTACGAGGACCCAGATGTGGGCTGATTTAATTCAGGTGAGAGCAGATGGCAAGAAATTAGATGGGAAGTCAAATAGGATCTTACTAGAGCTATGACAACAACTGAAACCAGAGCAGCAGTTCCAGCCAGTAAGATCAAAAAGGCAGAGGTCAGAGACAGAGCCACAAGTCTGGCCTGTTTGTTTGCAGGACTTTCTGCTGGAGAGCGAGCCAACCTCACTAGAGCCCACACAGGAAGATGATTGGGGAAAATGGTTTGACTGAGGGAAAGGTTGAGATATCTGCCCTGAGGGATGAGGGGGTGACTGGAGGCCACATGTTGAAATAGCTATCCATTGGTCCCCAGTGAACATACAACGTGTCCTGGCTCTCATAGACACAGGGGCTGAATGTTCACTGATTCATGGTAACCCTGAGCGGTCCCCCGGGACCCCCACTATCATAGATGGATATAGGGGTAAGGCTATCAGAGTGAAACAAGCCCAAATCCCTTTTGGAATAGGGCATCTACCCCCCAAAGAGTATACCGTGTATATATCTCCTATCCCTGAGTATATTTTGGGGATTGATATCCTGCAGGGTCTATGGCTGCAGACCATTGTAGGTGAGTTCAGACTGACAGTATGTGTGGTGAAGGCAGTTCTGAGGGGACATGCTAGGCACCCGCCCATAGCTTTGCCTGTGCCTCAGCGGGTGACTAATACCAAACTATACATGATGCCTGAAGGGCATAAAGTGATTGGGGAAACTCCCCAGGAGCTGGAAAAGGTGGGTATTATAAAGCCCACCCATAGTCCTTTCAATTCCCCAGTGTGGCCAGTAAAAAAGCCAGATGGCTCCTGGTGTATGACTGTGGATTACAGAGAACTGAATAAGGTCATACCTCCTATGCATGCTGCTGTCCCCTCTATTGCAGACTTGATGGATACCCTCAGCCATGAACTAGGAACATACCATTATGTGGTAGATCTTGCTAATGTCTTCTTTTCCATTGACATTGAGCAGAAAAGTCAGGAACAGTTTGCCTTCATGTGGGAAGGACGGCAATGGCCTTTCACCATCCTTCCACAGGGATACCTCCACAGCCCCACCATCTGTCGTGGACTTGTAGCCCAGGAGTTGGCTACATGGGAGAAACTGCCAATGGGGCAGCTGTACCATTATATTGATGATGTCATGCTCATGTCCGATTCTCTTTCAGATCTAGAAGGTGGAGCACCTAGACTGCTGCAGCATCTACAGAAGAAAGGATGGGCTGTGAACAGTACCAAGGTTCAGGGACCTGGTTTGTCTGTCAAATTCTTGGGGGTCATCTGGTCAGGTAAGACCAAAGTTATACCAGAAGCAGTTATAGGTAAAGTCCAGGTTTTTCCTACCCCCACAACTGTAGCATTGCTACAGGAGTTTTTGGGTCTTCTAGGCTACTGGAGAGTGTTTATCCCACACTTGGCACAGTTCTGAAGCCCTTATACTGGTTGGTACGAAAGGGTGTCAGGTGGGACTGGGATGAGACATGTGCATCTGCCTTTACTACAGCAAAATAGGCAGTCAAGGACGTGCAGGCCTTGAGTGTCATAGACCCATCAAAGCCTTGTGAGCTGGATGTTCATGTGACTGAAGACAGTTACGGCTAGGGTCTCAGGCAGCGACTTGAACAAACTTGCCAACCTATTGGATTCTAGTCACAACTCTGGAAAGGGGCAGAGGTACGATACACTTTGCTGGAAAAACAACTGGCTGCCATGCATCATGCCTTGCTGGCTATAGAACCATGGGCATGAGACTGGACCCAAAGGCCAAGGAGTGGTGTGGCACAAATGCCCTCACTGGCCAAGTGGGGTGCTTACCTATAGCAGTGTAGTGCCCTCTCTAGTAGCCCCTTGAGTGAAGAACTCCAATGCTTATTGGGCCCGGTGACATATAAAAGTGAAAAGCAGGAAGAACTTGCTTTTGAACCATTAGTAGCAGAGAATCCCTATGGGGAGGGAAGAGCCCCTATACCTGAAGATGTATGGTGCACAGACAGCACCAGCTATGGGCAGCCTCCAAAATGGAGATCCATAGCTTTCCATCCTAGACTGAGATAATATGGATGGAAGATGGTGAGGGAAGAGCAGCCAATGGGCAGAGTTGCAGGCAGTGTGGCTTGGGATCAGCCAGAACCTTCCCTATAGTTGTCTGCACTGACAGCTGGGCTATCAGGGCTTGACCCTGTGGCTTTCAACCTAGTACTATGCCAACTGGCTGGTTGGTCACCGACCCCTTTGGGGACAAAAATTGTGGCTGGCAAGACTTATGGGCCTGTGGTCAGACTAAAATAATTACAGTATACCATGTGAAAGGTCATCTGCCATTGGCATCCCCAGGAAATGATGAAGCAGATAAATTGGCCCAGATATATTGGTTAGAAGGAAAGCCAGCCTCTGATGTAGCCCAATGGCTACAGCAGCGTTTGTTGCATGTGGGGCAAAAGACAATGTGGGCTGTAGCCTGTCAGTGGGGCTTGCGTTCGACCTTCGAAGAAGTTAGTAGAGCCCGGCAGGAGTGTGTCATGTGTTCCAAAAGGGACTTACACTGAGTTCCACAGCAACATGGAATAATAGCTAAGGGGCCTATACCCCTCTTCAGGTGGCAGATAGACTATATTGGACCTCTACCTGTGTGTCAGAAGGATATCGGTACACAATGACTTGTGTGGACACAGCTACTGGACTTCTGGTTGCTTTTCCTACCTGTTGTGCAGACCAGCAGGTGACCAAAAGAGGCCTGGAGCATCTCTTTGCTGCCTATGGCCGACCACAGGTAATTGAGAGTGATCAGGGCACCCTTTTTACTGGACATACACTGCAAGAATGGGTGCGACAGTTGGGAATCAAATGGAAGTTTCATGTGCCATACAATCCTTCCACAGCAGGCATGATAGAGAGGCACAATGGCTTGTTAAAATCTGGACTAAAGTCACATACCAACAGTCTGCAGGGATGGTCAGTCCACTTAGGGACCGTGCTACGGCGTTTGAACAAGAGACCCCGCAAGGGAGCCCTGAGCCCTGTAGACATGTTAACACATATGGCTGCCTCCCCTATACAACTGCAAGTACAAACCAAGAAAGAATCACTGAAGCCGAGGTTCGGCCACCAGAATAATATCTTGTGGCCAGCACCAACTGCACTGATCTCTGGAGACTCCATTGAGTGGACATGGCCTTGGACGTTTCAACACATGGACCAACGATGGCTGGCTCTCCTGGCACCTTGGGGACAAGGCCTGGAAGTTGGCCTCCTGTGTATTCCTGGAATAACAGCAGAGTGGCCGCCAAAGGTCGCAGTAGTATATCCTGAACGGCCAGAAGGTAAGAGCATCTTACCGAGGAGTTTTGTTTTATCATTGTGGCCAGTGCATGCACCTCCAGTAACACTATATATAGACCCTTCAGTAACCCCCATGGGGAAAGGAGTAAAAGTATGGTATACTAGACCTGGAAGGGACCCCTTCCTACTACAGTCCTATCACAGGACCACTCTCTTGCATGCATCCTACCTGATGGACAAGATTTGCCTGTATTGGTGTTATTAAAACATGTGTCTTATCACCCCTAAAGTCTTTGTGGATTGGGAACTTCCTCTGACTTGAGGATTATTATAATTTTTGTTATTAGGAACCTCCTCTGGCTTGAGGATTATTATAATTTTTATTATCTCTAAGTTGTTATCATCCTCTGTTGCTGTTGTGGAATCTGGTTACAGTGCTCCAGCTTTCCCACACAGGGGCCATTACGGAAGATTGAAAGCATGTAGATTGTAAGGTGAGAATCCTGGAGGGGTGGAGTGTGGGAAAGTTGGGGTTCCTGTGGCCAGGATCCTCACTGAACTTAAGCCACCTGATGATGTAAGTGGCCTGTTGCTAGGCTACTGCTTCCACACCTTTAGGCAATTAGCTATTACTGTGCTATATAGAGAGCTCGGTGTAGTGCTCTGGGCGGAGGCAGAGATGCTAGTGCTAGACCTACCACCAGGAGAACAAGCCGGGTAATAAACCGTTTCACCCCAGAGAATGTTTGCTGTCATTTTCTTTGGTCACATTGAATCCATAGCGAACTTGCCCGGGGCTGAAACCTATTGGCAAGACACTTGCCTTTTCTTCTTCTTCTTTTTTTTTTTTGATTATTTTCTTTAAGCCAATAGTCTGCCAATTCTTCCTGGCAGTAGTATTACTGAGTATATCTAGTTAATGAGATATGCTGTGGTTAGTTTACAACATTTTCACTAATTAAGGTATTTAAACATCTTGCTAGAGTAATAATAGACACCTTATAGAAAGGCTGTATACTTTGGCAGATGTTGAAAAAAAAATCTGCAAGTAAGGTAGTCTTGCTATGAGCACCAGAATTTCTTTAACAATGTCGTATATTCAGGTTTATGTTTGAAGTAAAATAGGTAGAAAAATGGCTAAGTTGAATTAGAAAAAGACAAGTTTGGATAATTATGGATTATCCTAACTTATTATTTGCAGGATATAAGATGTGAGAAAAAATACAAAATTGAAATTTGATCAGCAGCATTACATTTTGAAATCTCTATATTTGAGTGTATTGCCTGAGGGTTTCAGCCCCAGGCAAGTTCACTATGGATTTGACAAGACTGAGAAATGACAACAATGTCCTTGGGGTAAAAGGGTTTATTCCTGGCTTTATCCTCATGGTGGTAGGCCAAGCACTAGAATCATGTCTGCATCCCACAGTCTGCAGGGTTGTAATCCACCTCCATCTCTGCCTCGACGCAGAGCACTGCACAGAGCTTTTTATACAGTGGTTTAGTCAATAATAGCTTATTGCCTATGGGGGTGGAAACATTAGCACAGCAGTAAGCCAATTACATCATTAAGTAGTTTATGGTCAGGTGTGGATTCTGGCCATAGGAACTTCTGTTTTCCCTACATTGAGATTCATAATTTTAGTAAAAGTTATCTCTTTCATAATCACCAGCACTCAATTGAGTCACACCAGCTGAGAAAGTGTTCAAGGATATATACTGGGGGGTGTTGGGGTGAGTGTGGTTATTTGTATGTATGTGTGTGTGAAAGACTTTTGTATCTGAGTGTCATTTCAAAATCAAATATAAATTATTTAAATTTTGAATTGTGCATACCTGTGTTTCTCTAGTGTCATGTACAGGCAATCAAGAATTGCCACCACAACAAGGCCAGCATTTGAAATTACAAGAGGAGAAAATACTTTGGAATCTACCAACCAGAATCTAGTTCTGTACAGCCAGGAGCTTTGGGTTATTAAATGAAATCAAAAGCACATCAGGCCTATCAGCATCTTAAAAACCATTAGTGTTTCATTTAAAGAGAGTGTCTTGTTTCTGAAATATTCATAGCTGGAATCCACCACCACTGCTGAGATTTACATCTCCTCTCTCTCCATTATGCTTGCTGAATCTCTTTACTTGCTATTGTAGGAAAAATATTCAAAGATTTATAGGCAGCAAGGAGAAGGCAGCAAATTATGACATCCATTATTGGCATCTGCTCTTGTCTGTATCCCCAGGAAATGCAAATACAAACGACTTCCAATTTTCTATTACAACTGAGTTGCAAAGGGAACTGTTATATGCAGATGAGGCAACTTCTATTTGGACAGAGATAAAATGGAAGAAATTTCAGTCTACTACACTTAGCATACCATTTGCATAACTCTGTGAAAACTGTCACAAAGGGATAATAAAAATTCTTAAGACTTAGAGAACCACATACAATGCCTGTAACTAGGCTTCTTATAAGAGAAACAGACACAGCTTTACGTTGTATGGGCTGGTACATGATACAAAAACAAAAAAGTAACTAAATATAGATGCTTCTGTATTCACTGGTAAAAATGATTCCTCTTCTCACGTTTGGCAAAAGGATTACACTAGGTTTGAAAATAACTTACAATCCAGTATGCAGAAAAGACAGATCTCATATTACCAGTTTTTACAAATTCTTTTGGCATAAGTCATTGCTTCTCCTGGAGAAAATCTACAATACTTCCCATTGTACAGTAGGCACTGTGAGAACAAGGAGCTCTTGTCCACTGATGTCTTGCATCCTCAGTGTCTAAGATAGAATTTTGAAAATACTAGAATTTCAAATAATGTTCAATAATAGGAACTGAAGGAGCCACAGTAGTACAGGAGTGGGACTTAGGAGATGAGTATTTCTAGTCTAGCCTTTGTCTCTGTGAGAACTTGACCAGATTTCCCTATCTCTATAGGCCTTGGCTCTTACCTCTGAAACAATGAGATAATAATACCGATCTTTTGTGGCTTAGGAGGAATTAAATGAAGTAGTATCATGAGTAGTATCCAGTAAACCTCTGGCATAGATTTCTCTCTCGAGATGTGGTCCTTGCTTTCCCACCTCCTACAGCTCTCCCGTCTTTGTTCGAGGATTAGGAAGCTCAACAGTTCCTGACAATCTTAGACCCCCTGCCCACAGGGTTATGTTATCTGGATACTCTCTGTCTGCTCCTATCTTCAAGGGTCTGTCCACATCAAAACTGCTTCCCAACATTTATTAAAACTTTGGCCCCTGACTCTCAATTTCCCTCTTACCCATGTCCCGACATGCTGGGCAATATCAAGGTCGAGGTGAACAACTGTTTTAATCACCTTCTGTTCACCTGTCAGTGAGGGGGGAGTACCACCTAGAGTTATGAGGATGGCCAGACATGTGGCACCCAAAGCTCACGTGATACTCAGGATACTCGTGGCTCAGAAAGAGGAGGACATCTCATGTCACGCAGGGCCACATGGGCCGTGCTTGGGAACAGCATGGATGACAAAGGGCAGTGGGCTTTAAGTATCAAGTGGGTGACTTCTCCCTAGTTCCCATGGGAGAACTAGCTTGTTTGAAGAATTCTATGGGAAACTGGCTATTCAGGGGTAGCAGGCTAAGCATGAACTGAGGGATCTTAACTCTGAGAGCAGAGTCAGGAGGAGAACTTGTGATTAAACCATTTGAGGCCCTTCTAATTTCATCAGATGTCAAAGAAGCACATAATTTTGAGCCTTAATTTCAGACCTTATACCACATCAACTCAGGTCTCACCTCTCAATTCCCTAAACTGCTAAACTCCAAGAACTTTCACTTCTGTTCTACCTTGGTATGGCTTACACTTCCAGTCTAATGCTCAGAATCATAAGAATCCAATTTCCCATCTTCTTACCATCTTTCTAGTTCCATCCTATAGTTCTGCCACATCTTCCCTGAGAAAAATCTTAACACTGAGTCTGTTGTGTGCACTCTGCTGAGAACTATGGGAGAAACACCACATAGTGGATAAGATTTCTGTTGTTATATTTTCAGTCTTCAACTGTAAGTGGATTATTGATGCTGTGTAGAATCTCATAACTTTGTTCTCTCAGTTGCAGAGTAGCTGCTCCAAATTTCATGGCTGTTCTCAAGGCCTTAACTCAACTTTCCCCAGTCATTCTTACTAAGGCACCTGAGATGAAAATTCAATCTACTCTGCCCTCCTACTTTAAGCCTTAGAGAAAGGGACATTTCTTGTGCTTTGCATGACCGTATGTATACTTGCACTCTGAAACCCTTCCTCTCTCATGGCCTTGACAACCTCGGTCCATCAATTTTCTCTTCTCTTTGTCCTCAATCTCCCACCCTCATTTGCTCTTTTTCCTTAGCATATAAACACACTTGTCTCTCCTACCTTAAAAATCCCACCTTTATCCCTTTAACTATTATTTCATTTCTTTGCTTCCCCTAACAACCAAGCTGTTTTAAAGAGAAGATAAGAATTTAAATTTCCTCCCAGTGCATCGCAGCAATACATCTGCCGACACACATCAATAGATTGGCTATAGGCAAACCTGCTGTAGGCCTTGTAGTTCTTATCCTCCTCGTACAGGGGACATTGTCAGCTCCATTCACTCCCACCACGCTTCTGCTCCATCTGTCTTCTTACCCTTTGACCTCTTTGTTTAGTCATATCTTCTGCCCTCCATCCCCTGCTTGCCCTTAATGTTGGAGCTCCTCCAGGTTTAATCCTCAGCTATGTTCTTAGGTCATCTTATCCATACCCATGTGTCTTACCAATAGGTTTCAGCCACAGATAAGTTCACTATGGATGAAATGAGACTGAAAAATGACAATAGAATGTTCTTGAGGTGAAAGGATTTATATCCAACTTTATTCCCATCTTGGCAGGTCAATAACTAGAATCCTGTCCACTCAGAGCAAGTCTGCATGCAGCAAGTGAGTCTCTGCCTCTGGGCCTCTCCATCCACAGTTGTCTCAGTCTCTGTCCTCGGTGCTACCACCACTACAGCCTCTGCTCTCCTGTAGCCCTGTAGCCCATGCCACCATAGCTTGTAGCACTGGGCAGAGCTCTTTATATAGAGTCAATAAAAACACATTACCCACATGTGTGTAATGAGCAAGCCAACCAGGGCCAGGCTAGAATCCTGGCCATAGGAACCTTGACTGCTGACTCTCAAAGTAGTATCTCTCATCAAGAATCTTTTGCTAACCTCCAGATAGATCTTTAATTCCAACTGACTACTAATTATGGCCAACTGCTTCTTTTGTATGTATCCCAGATTCAGAACACATTAAACACATCACTTTTCCCATACAGTGACCTTCTCCTTCACCCTTCAAATATGTCTGTACTTCATTTTACATTTCCTGTTTGGGTTTTTATCCCCCTACTACCTAATCCCAAATCCTGAGTAGTATCCAGACCTCCTCCTACCTGCTTTTCCCCCTATATTTTTGTGTCTCTGTATTCTTCACCTCAGCCTAGGCTCTTACAATAATTTCCTAGCTTCCTCTATGTACAGGGCCTTTGGTTCTCTAAAGAGTTTGGGATATATGCTGTAATCAATGGTTTACAAACCTGATCTATCAAGATAGCCTGAGGAAAACTATTTAAAAGTACAGATTTGTTATCTGTGCACCTATTCTCTCCCATTACAACACACCAAATCAGAAGGGGATGGAAATAATTGGCATTTTAAAGTTTCTCAGGTGATTTTCAAATAAACCAGCCTCCAATAAACACTGGGTATTGGTGAGGTATTCAGTAGTGATACTGTCTAATATTATAAGTCAGAAAGACAGCTCTGGGGACAGTGTGCAGGATGGACTGGAGGCAGCTTTAATGCTGCCAGCATGTTTTCTTGCATAAAAAAGTAGTAGTTATAGCCACAACTGTTTTAATGTACAGATAGTGGTTTCTGTCAATAGTAACTCTGATCTGTATTCCTATCTACCATTGTCACCTATCAATCTCATCTAGCTATAAAGCAGATGATTGACAGTGTGCTGACTGACTAGAGTGACCAAGAAACTTAGAAATATTAACTTTAGTAAAATCACAAAGTAATTCAGTGACATAAACAGAGATAAGAGTTTTATGATATTCTGTCTCCTGGACTTACATAATTCCTCCTGAGCTAGTTCAGGTTGAGAGATAGGTTATCATAGGATCTTCTTTAAATAAATATTTCCAGTGGCTTATGGAATTAGCCAACACCTCATTTCCTCATTATGAAAGTGTTCAGGCAATCATATCTACTCTGGAGACCATGCCTCCAAATCCTCTGAAGAAGGTTCAAATCTGAGAAGTGAATACATTTTCTCTAAGCAGAGCCTGTCAGAACACTTTTAATAAAGCCCTGGCCCAATTTCAGAGCTTTCTTTTCATTAGGGCAGGTCTGAAAGCAAAGGCCTTGAAAGTGGTTAGAAAAACATAGTGTAATCACTATGGTACCATTATCCTGTCCCTGGGTAATCATTAGGCATCAGCTTGCCAAAGCAAAAGGCAGCAAATTACTCATTTATTGTTACCTGAGCTGTGCAGAAGATTGAAATCTGGACTACTAATGACTTTTTTTTTGCCTTGTTTGGGAGATTCTGTAGGAAAGTTCATAGGCAGCAGAGATGCGAGCCGGCTGGTGAAAGTGCTTTCAGACAAATACGAAAGGGAAGCAAAGCATCACCTTCCTTCAGAGTAAAACTAAAAAGCTTTCATTTCATGAAAGCAGCTCTACACAAGAAATGCTAAAAGTCGTCAAGATCTGTAACAAGAGAAGAAACTAGTTAGACGGTTTTGAGGAGATTTTTATCTGCTCTAAAAGCGATTAGACACTCCAAGGACAAGTTGGACTGAACACAAAGTTTAAGGTAAATATTTACTAACAGTTTGTAGGAAAAAAATTCTTCTTTAGTGGCACCATCTAATGAACTGGATTTTTTTTTTTTTTTACCAAGTTTCAAATTCAATAAAGCCTCCAAAGCCAGCTATGGTGAAAGTGAACCAAACCATTCCTAATCTTGTTAAAGCATCTTCGAGATCTAGCACAGGCAGATGTGACTAGAAACATGAAAAGTCAGCCACTACAATATTTGTGTCTACACCTAAAATAAGCATCTGAAGGGACCGCCAAGCAGTTCCTAACACAGGGGATAACTGATGGAGGCAAGGAGGAGAGTTCTAGATGGTTTTAGATAGTGTTATGAACACAGGAGGTTACATTCAAGAGTAAAGATCGAACACCTCTTGCTTCTGTAGGAAAAAGTACAGTGTCTGAAATGGGAACATAAGAATCAAAAAGCATTGATTTCCACTGAAAGCTCAGCTGCTGACTGCTTCTGTAGTCTGAGGCAATTTTCCTAGCCTATTTGTGACTAACTCTCAGCATTGACAAAATGAGGTTAGGAATCTTTTCTGTTTGAGATCTAGCAAGCATTATTAGGACTTCTGTTCATGTTATTAATGTTTTTAATGCCTTCAGAGATTTTCAGATAAAAAGCATTATGTAAGCCCAAAGTGTTATTAATATTATTCTTCATGTTATTCCAAAAGGAAATAACATGTAAAGGCTGATGAATTAACACTTGCAATATTCCTTAGAAAGAGTTAAATGGTATCAGTATTATTTAATAGACAAATTAGCCTTTAAAGAACATGTTGAAAATGTACAAGTGATAGCTTCTTGATAAACTTGATATTAGGCTCATGCCAGACTCCTAGTCACCTAAAGTATTTACCAAAATATTACACATACACTTACATAATACATATATATATTGTGCCATCTAAACTCAGGTTGCCAGGCTACCCATACAATCTACAAAGGTGAAATAATATGTCTTGAAGTCTTATTTGCTCAAAATTTTGAAAGACCTCGTAATTTGTAAATTGTAATTTTTCCTTCATTTCACTGTTAGTATCTTGAACTGTCCTTGATGCATTGTAATTCAGTTTCTAAAATACGGGGTTTTAACACGATGGCATCCTTTGGGGTTTTGGATTTTTGTCAGAGGTTTGCTTAACGTTTAATGCCTCATAGAGACATATTTTTATGGTGCCTGGTTTGAATGGCTATTAAAGTATATATTACAGGCATAAGGCACCTTCAATTTACAGTATTTTACCTACTTAGACCATTTCCAGGGTTCTCCATTGTAACATTATCATTAAGGGTACTGGCCCTTTGCTGCCAACAACATGATTAAATCCTATTACAATTACTCTTGTTATAAAATCTTCTCATGCTTCTTGGCACTGAAGGTGCACAGAGCCACGCAGGTGGTAACACAAAAAGGAACAATGTGCTCTGAACTGAAATGTTAGGAGACCTAGCCTAGTGGAGGCAACAGATCTCCAAAGTAAGATATTACTGTACTACTGTACTCTCTGGGGATGGATTTTCTTTTGAAGTTTAGTTTATAATACTAAAGAGGGTTTTGCTCTTATTTTGTTTTTCTCTCTGGGGAAGCAGGGGTGGGGGATGTAATCTGGAAGAATTCTCACCGAAAAAAGACTCAGAAGAAAGCCCAATGATGACTAGAAAAATGACAGGCTGTTTTAAGACAAAGAGGGGAGAATCTAGTCAATGAAATAATGTGTCATATTTCTATGTCTCATATTTCATATACAATAATGGTGCTTCCTCCAGCCGCGAGTGATGAAACATGAGCTGGGACTTTTCCCCTCCAGTGATGCAGCATTCAGCGGTCCTAACAACCAGGAGCAGCAATTTGTAACACAGGGGACAAAAGAACAGAGGTGCTCACTTTATGACACCAATTTGTCTTCAAAACTATTTAACCTGACTTTACTAGAACCTTGGTCTGAGCACCCACATTCCAGGCCAACAGCCAGGTCCCTGTGGTGTGTGTCTGTGCGGGACTGCAGAGTGCTGCTCCAAACCACCCGCACTTTGCCAAACTGCCTGCGCTTCCTTCCTGCATCTGTCACTGGTTAGCACGCTTTCCAGCAAAATGCTTGTGCTCAGGTTTCAGTTTCCTCACCTGCTTCCTCGTCCTCATAAGGTTGTGGGGAAGATTGAATCAGTCGGTATTTGCAGAACACTTAGAATAATGCGAGGCCCACAGGAAATGTGCTCTCTGATTAGTGGCAGCAGTGTGCTGGAGGCTGCACAAGTGTGCTCTGGAGCTGGCATGCACACATCTGCCTAAGTTTGATGCACAAAGGAACATCTGTACCTTTCCCTCCACTTCCCAACAACATGCAAGTGTGAGGGAACGTGGCAAAAGAGAAATGCAGCATATACAAACATAACCAAGTCACTAGGATGGAAGGATCTTTCACAAAATAACAGCAGCTAATGATGACTAGACACAGACCTGTGCTGGACTAAGCACTTCCTGTGCAGCATTTCACTGGGTCCTCCAGTAACTCTGTGAGGCAAACGCTTCTACTCTCCTCCACTCACACTGAGAAAAATGAGGTGCTGAGAGGTGAAATGAACTTACGGGGATCTCCTGCTGCTTTTGTTGACATTAGTAATAGCCCACTGAGAAAGAAACTCAGTGAAGAGAAATGTCAAATATTTCCTTCAAAAAACTGGAAGTGGGGAAACATACAAGAGGGGACTATATGTGTGTAAGTAAAGTGCTCTTGAATGACTTCAAATATGAAGTTGCATTAATTTTTTTCTATTTCTGAACTCGACCTCTCTGAAACTGTTGTGGCTATAATAGAAGAGATTACAATAAAAATGTATTATGATAAATTGCAGTACCTCCAACTATATCAGTGATAATAAAAAGTTATTGCATTCAATTATGTGATAATTCAGTCACACATCTAAATTTTTATGAATTCCACTTTATTATTTTACTACATTATAAAAAGAATAATTATTTTACTACAACTTGAATAGAAAATTAACTAGAAGAGTATGTCCACTTTCAGATTAAATATCCTATTGTGCCTTCTGGCATTCATATTCAACAACATGTCCTTAATAATCCAAAAAATTTTAGTTTTCTTCTATTTAATTTCTTAGACAATGAAACAAACCACAAAAAGACCTATCAATAGAGGAAATGTAATAAAATAGAAGGTTGCTCACTTAATAACTGAACTTAGATGAACTGTATCATCTACATCTCTGCACTGGAGTTCATCTTGGCATCTTTTTGGTGATCTGTATGTTGAAAATTTATGATCAGATCAATGATCTAAAGGTATTCAGTATATTTAACCATCCCAGACTGATTCAAGTAGGTTTACCTGTGATTTTCTTAATTAAGGAATTCCAGAATATCTATATCTATCCACATATATATTTGTACAACAATAATTTTTATTTTATTTTATATACATGTTATTCTGTAATAGTAGAGCTTGGATTGGTAAACTTTCCATAATGGGCTAGAAACTAAGTATTTTAGGATTTATGGCTATACTGTCTCTGTCACAGCTACTCAGTTCTCTCAGCTCAAAAACAGCCATAGTCAATGAATAAATTAATGGGCATACCTGTGATCCAAATAAGCTTTATTTACAAAAACAGGCAGTGGGCCAGATTTGGTCCTTTATCCTTATCCATATATATAATTCAAATTAATCTTTTATAAGTTGTATGTATTACATAACAAAATCCTATTGAGAGATCTTTAGGTTGTTTCCATTTTTTACTTATAAACTGCTGCAGTGACTGTCCTTGTGTGTGTTGTGTATAAATCTTTTAACTTTTTGAATTATTTCTTTGTAATAAATTCAGAGAATTTGAATTATTGTGTCAGAGTATGCATATTTAAATATTTGAGTCGTTACAAAATTGCCTCACCAGAAGACCCAGGCCAGTTTACACTCGTGTATTGGTTATAAAAGTGCTTGTTTTCTCATATCCTCTCCATTGCTGGTTCTTATTTATTTTTTAATTCTTTCTCAACTTACTTAGTAAAACATTTTCCTCTTAGTTCTTTGGGCTTTCTATTCTTTGATATTTAACATTCTGGAGCATCTTTCCACCTGTTTATTGGTCATTTGTTTATTCTGTGAGTTGTCTGTTTACATAATTTAGTCGTTGCTGTACTGACTTAAATCTTTTTATTGACTAAAAAGTACTCTTTAAATTATAAAGAGATTAATGTTTTGATCTTTATGTGTGCTACAAAAAGAATACAGCAGTTTGTTGTTTGTTCTCTGCTTTTGTATGTTTTTTCTTATAGAAACTTTTACTTTTTAAAAGTGTTTTAATGTAGATCTTTTGTTATTTTTGAATTTGGAGTTATGTTCACACAAACATTCACCAGCCCAAGAAACAAAATTATTCTCCCATATTTACTTGTGGTACTTATAGTATTTTCCTTTTTGAACCTGTAATACATTTTGAGATCATGTTTTAGATTTTTAGATTAGCATACATTTACATGTCTTGGTTCTTATTTTAAATCTCTTGTAAGCGTGATCACATCCCCTTTCCTTGCACTTTTTCTTCTCCTTTTATTCTTTACCAATTCCCTCAATGTTTGCACATGTTCTTTTGTTTTCAAAAAACCAACTCTTGACTTTTTTGGTTAACTGTTCTTGGTTCCTGATTTCTAATTTATTTACTGCTTCTTGCTTTTGAACTTATCTCTCTACTTTCTGTTTATTTTATTTATTTTTTCTATCTTGAATTGAGTGCTTTATTAAATTATATTCAGTAGTTCTTTCCTTACAATAAAGGCAATATTTAAAGCTATAGGCCACACTTCATTACTTTGCATAGGTAAATTTATCATTAGATTTGATTTCTAAATAACCTGGAATGCTTAAGCTCCTATATATCTCAGCTTCACAACTGATTTAGCTCAGGTCTTAACATCAAGAGATCATGGGTCTTTATCTTGATTTGGCAATCTGGGTGGTTGTTACACAGATGTATACGTTTGTCAAAACTTATCAACTTGTATTTTTGAGAGCTGTGTATCTTAACATTTATAAGATATTCTTCAATCCATGAAACAAATGAGAGCCTGGAGAGAGATATTCTTGGCACAGCTCCCTAGGTTCTCTATGGAGAGATGTACCAGAGGATCAGAAGGCAGTTTCAAGTTCAGGGAGCCTGAAAACCAGCCCCATTGCCTTCCTCAGCCACTCCTTATGTCCCTTCTTTGTATGCAAGGCATCAACCCAACCAGATACTTTTGACTATGATAAAGATGTTCAAGAATGCAATTCCAACATGACCCATTTATTTATATCGTTGGAAGACTATTCCTGTGGGGGGTCATGATCTTCCTTCCGTCCACATGAATGCCTGCTAAGATCCTCCTTCTGATCCATGGATTTTATTACTTTATCCATGCATCACCTCAATTCTGGCAGTTATCATGGACCTCAATTATTACTTTCAGGCCTTATCATTTGGTGCCATTTAGGAATTTTGGCCTCATTATGCTTAGGAGATTTGGGTGTGAGGTTTCAACACCTTATTCTGCATCTTTGCCTCTTTACTAGTCTTGAATTCTGAAAAATTAATTTGAATTTCAGTGTATTAACATTCTAATTACAATATGGGAGACGGTTCTTTAATAATAACTTATCTTTTAAAGATATGTAACAAAGAAAAAGCATAAGAAAATTTCAAGTTCAAACTCTTAAACAGAAGACCACATAGAAAGGATGTTTCTGAAATAACTTCTTGGACTTTCTGAGTTCCACAAAGACACACTAGCTGGCAGGTGCATAGCTAAGAACCTCAATCTTAGGCACCACTAATATTCTTACCTTGTCTGTGAGGTATTCTTATCAGTATGCCAGGATGTATCTTAATTTAGAGGTGTAGTATTATCTCTGGATTTTATTGTTTGGGTTTGAATCCAGGCTTTCTTAGTTATAACTGTATTATCTTAGGCAACTCATTTCACCACTGTGTGCTTCAGTCCACTTATCTGTACAGTGGGAATACTATTACTGCTACTTGCTGTTGTGAAAGTCAAACTGGTTCTTAGGATACTGCTTAGTAGACAGTTAGGTCTAAATGTGTGTTTTAAAATAAATTCTATTTAACATTACCCTTGATGCAAGCAGTGGTTCTTGTCTTGGCTGTACTCATTTTCTTTGTATTCTCAACACATGAAACTACAACATAGATAAATTAAGGTTTTCCTTTTGTTTCATGACAAATTGCTGTTTTAAATGATGTATTATTTACAGACATAGTAATTACATTTTGAAGTTGTCTCTTGTTTATTCAGTAACTTTGTTTTAGATTATTTGTTTGCTCTGATTGTTCTGCATGACCCTTACCCTCATATCAATTGTTGTCATCATACCCCATCCATCTTCACTTTTTTCTGATCCCAGTGTTCTTCTCCCACACTAGGCATGCCTCTGTGGTGGGGGCTCCGAGTCAGAATATATCCTCTTACCACAGGCTGAGCTTCCCACAGTACTTCATCATTCTGACCACAGTGTGTGGTCTCAGCACAGAGCTCCAAGTTGGAACAATCATAATTCCTGATTGGGATTTTTACAAGCTAGCAGGAAGACCCTTTGGCCTTTTGTTTTATAAAACTCAGTGTTTGAGTCCAGAGTAGCCAGCAACTCTGCTCCCTGCCATGAGTATAAAACCCATATGCAGCAGGAGAGAATGAGGTCAAGATACTCTTATAAGCAGAGAAAATTCATGGAGAGACTCCTGCACTGTTCAGATCCCTCATTCTAGTTATTACCACTAAGACCAGTTACACCTTTGCACTTTCTGTTTGTGTAAACCTAGAAATTCCATACCCTTTTCTTCTTTTTTTTTCTTTGTTTCTGCTTAAGCTAATTCAGATTAGATTTTTCTCACAAGGCAGTATCCTAATTTACAGAATACTCCTCTTTCAAGAAGCCAATTTTCTTTATTTGGAGAATTTAAAATGTTACATTTGGAGATTTTTAAATGTCTCTTCATATTTATAAATGACTAAATAGAAGTCATCCTCACTAGGTCCAGACATGGACCATGTCTGTCTTAATAATCACTACATCCCCAATGTTTAAAATAGTGTCTAATGCCCGAAGATAGAGAGGTGGTTGGAATTCTCCTCCTATGAGCCAGACAGAAGCTGCTTGCCCTAAAGCATGGATTGAGGGATTGACTACCAGATGGGGTTCTAGTGGGTGTAGGAAAAGGATCAAGGTTGCAGGCAGACCTCTCATCAGGGGTGCTGAATGAAAGAGGCAGCGGTGCTCTAGTAGGTAGGAGTGAGTTCCCATCAATTTCTTTATAACCTATAGATAGCACCTCTCTGTAATTGTTATGGAAGCGGTACACATATTTTATCACTGAACTATAGGTCTTGGTTGGGTAACCTCACTGGGGTAGGGTAAATTCCTAGGAGTGGAATTCCTGGGTCAAATGGTAAGTCTGTTTTGAGCATTTTGATGTACCTCCATACTGCTTTCCACAATGGTTGAACTAATTTACGTTCCCACCAGCAGTGTAGGAGGGTTCCCCTTTCTCCACAACCTCGCCAACATTTGTTGTTGTTTGTCTTTTGAATGATAGCAATCCTTACTGGTATGAGGTGATATCTCATTGTGGTTTTAATTTGCATTTCTCTGATAACTAGCGATGTGGAGCATCTTTTCATGTGCCTGATGGCCATCTGGATTTCTTCCTTAGAGAACTGTCTATTCAGCTCCTCTGCCCATTTTTTAATTGGATTATTTTCTTATTGTTTGTTGAGGTGCGTGAGCTCTATATATATTTTGGATGTCAAGCCTTTATCGGATCTGTCATTTATGAATATATTCTCCCATACTGTAGGATACCTTTTTGTTCTATTGATGGTGTCCTTTGCTGTACAGAAGCTTTTTAGCTTGATATAGTCCCACTTGTTCATTTTTGCCTTTGTTTCCTTTGCCCGGGAAGATATATTCATGAAGAAGTCACTCATGTTTATGTCCATGAGATTTTTGCCTATGTTTTTTTCTAAGAGTTTAATGGTTTCATGACTTATATTCAGGTCTTTGATCCATTTTGAGTTTACTTTTGTATATGGGGTTAGACAATGGTCCAGTTTCATTCTCCTACATGTAGCTGTCCAGTTTTGCCAGCACCATCTGTTGAAGAGACTGTCATTTTGCCATTGTATGTCCATGGCTCCTTTATCAAATATTAATTGACCATATATGTCTGGGTTAATGTCTGGATTCTCTAGTCTGTTCCATTGGTCTGTGGCTCTGTTTTTGTGCCAGTACCAAATTGTCTTGATTACTATGGCTTTATAGTAGAGCTTGAAGTTGGGGAGTGAGATCCCCCCTACTTTATTCTTCTTTCTCAGGATTGCTTTGGCTATTCGGGGTCTTTGGTGTTTCCATATGAATTTTTGAATTATTTGTTCCAGTTCATTGAAGAATGTTGCTGGTAATTTCATAGGGATTGCATCAAATCTGTATATTGCTTTGGGCAGGATGGCCATTTTGATGATATTAATTCTTCCTAGCCACGAGCATGGGATGAGTTTCCATCTGTTAGTGTCCCCTTTAATTTCTCTTAAGAGTGACTTGTAGTTTTCAGAGTATAAGTCTTTCACTTCTTTGGTTAGGTTTATTCCTAGGTATTTTATTTTTTTTTATGCAATTGTGAATGGAGTTTTTTTCCTGATTTCTCTTTCTGTTGGTTCATTGTTAGTGTATAGGAAAGCCACAGATTTCTGTGTGTTAATTTTGTATCCTGCAACTTTGCTGTATTCCAATATCAATTCTAGTAGTTTTGGGGTGGAGTCTTTAGGGATTTTTATGTACAGTATCATGTCATCTGCAAATAGTGACAGTTTGACTTCTTCTTTACCAATCTGGATTCCTTGTATTTTTTTGTTTTGTCTGATTGCCATGGCTAGGACCTCCAGTACTAGGTTAAATAACAGTGGGGAGAGTGGGCATCCCTGTCTAGTTCCCGATCTCAGAGGAAAAGCTTTCAGCTTCTCGCTGTTCAATATAATGTTGGCTGTGGGTTTATGATAAATGGCCTTTATTATGTTGAGGTACTTGCCCTCTATACCCATTTTGCTGAGAGTTTTTATCATGAATGGATGTTGAACTTTGTCAAATGCTTTTTCAGCATCTATGGAGATGATCATGTGGTTTTTGTCTTTCTTTTTGTTGATGTGGTGGATGATGTTGATGGACTTTCGAATGTTGTGCCATCCTTGCATCCCTGGGATGAATCCCACTTGGTCATGGTGTATGATCCTTTTGATGTATTTTTGAATTCGGTTTGCTAATATTTTGTTGAGTATTTTTGCATCTACGTTCATCAGGGATATTGGTCTTTAGTTTTCTTTTTTGGTGGGGTCTTTGCCTGGTTTTGGTATTAGGGTGATGTTAGCTTCATGGAATGAGTTTGGGAGTATCCCTTCCTCCTCTATTTTTTGGAAAACTTTAAGGAGAATGGGTATTATGTCTTGTCTGTATGTCTGATAAAATTCTGAGGTGAATCCATCTGGCCCGGGGGTTTTGTTCTTTTGTAGTTTTTTGATTACCGCTTCAATTTTGTTGCTGGTAATCGGTCTGTTTAGATTTTCTGTTTCTTTCTGGGTTAGTCTTGGAAGGTTGTATTTTTCTAGGAAGTTGTCCATTTCTCCTAGGTTTCGCAGCTTGTTAGCATATAGGTTTTCATAGTACTCTCTAATAATTCTTTGCATTTCTGTGGAGTCCGTCGTGATTTTTCCTTTCTCGTTTCTGATACTGTTGATTTGTGTTGACTCTCTTTTCTTCTTAATAAGTCTGGCTAGAGGCTTATCTATTTTGTTTATTTTCTCGAGGAACCAGCTCTTGGTTTCATTGATTTTTGCTATTGTTTTATTCTTCTCAATTTTATTTATTTCTTCTCTGATCTTTATTATGCCCCTCCTTCTGCTGACCTTAGGCCTCATTTGTTCTTCTCTTTCCAATTTCGATAGTTGTGACATTAGACCGTTCATTTGGGATTGCTCTTCCTTTTTTAAATATGCTTGGATTGCTTTATACTTTCCTCTTAAGACTGCTTTTGCTGTGTCCCACAGAAGTTGGGGCTTTGTGTTGTTGCTGTCATTTGTTTCCATATATTGCTGGATCTCCATTTTGATTTGGTCATTGATCCATTGATTATTTAGGAGCGTGTTGTTAAGTCTCCATATGTTTGTGAGCCTTTTTGCTTTCTTTGTACAGTTTATTTCTAGTTTTATGCCTTTGTGTTCTGAAAAGTTGGTTGGTAGGATTTCAATCTTTTGGAATTTACTGAGAGTCTTTTTGTGGCCTAGTATGTGGTCTATTCTGAAGAATGTTCAATGTGCACTTGAGAAGAATGTGTATCCTGTTGCTTTTGGATGTAGAGTTCTGTAGATGTCTATTAGTTCCATCTGTTCTAGTGTGTTGTTCAGTGCCTCTGTGTCCTTACTTATTTTCTGTCTGGTGGATCTGTCCTTTGGAGTGAGTGGTGTGTTGAAGTCTCCCAGAATGAATGCATTGCATTCTATTACCTCCTTTAGTTCTGTTAATATTTGTTTCACATATGTTGGTGCTCCTGTATTGGGTGCATATATATTTATAATGGTTATATCCTCTTGTTGAACTGAGCCCTTTATCATTATGTAATGTCCTTCTTTATCTTTTGTTACTTTCTTTATTTTGAAGTTTATTTTGTCTGATACCAGAATTGCAACACCTGCTTTCTTCTCTCTGTTGTTTGCATGAAATATATTTTTCCATCCCTTGACTTTAAGTCTGTGCATGTCTTTGTTTTGAGGTTATTCTCTTGTAAGCAGCATATGGATGGATCTTGCTTTTTCATCCATTCTATTACTCTGTGTCTTTTGATTGGTGCATTCAGCCCATTTACATTTAGGGTGATTATTGAAAGGTATGAATTTATTGCCATTGCAGGCTTTAAGTTTGTGGTTACCAAAGGTTTAGGGTTAGCTTCTTTACTATCTTCCTGTCTAACTTAACTTGGTTGTTGAGCTATTATAAATGCGGTCTGATGATTCTTTATTTCTCTCCTTTCTTATTCCTCCTCCTCCTCCCTTCTTCATATGTTGGGTGTTTTGTCCTGTGCTCTTTTTAGGAGTGCTCCCATGTAGAGGTGGTTTGTAGGAGGCAAATTCCCTCAACTTTTGCTTGTCTGGGAATTGTTTAATCCCTCCTTCATATTTAAATGATATTCGTGCTGGATACAGTAGTCTTGGTTCGAGGCCTTTCTGTTTCATTCCATTAAGTATATCATGCCATTCTCTTCTGGCCTGTAGGGTTTCTGTTGAGAAGTCTGATGATAGCCTGATGGGTTTTCCTTTGTAGGTATCCTTTTTTTTCCTCTCTGGCTGCCTTTCATACTTTGTCCTTGTCTTTGATCTTTGCCATTTTAATTATTATGTGTCTTGGTGTTGCCCTCCTTGGATCCCTTGTCATGGGAGTTCTGTGTACCTCTGTGGTCTGAGAGGCCATTTCTTCCCCTAGTTTGGGGACGTTTTCAGCAATTATTTCTTCAAAGACACTTTCTATCCCTTTTTCTCTCTTCTTCTTCTGGTACCCCTATAACGTGGATATTGTTCCGTTTCGTTGGTCACTCAGCTCTCTTAGAATTCTTTCATTCCTGGAGATCCTTTTATCTCTCTCTGCATCAGCTTCTCTGTGTTCCTGTTCTCTGTTTTCTAGTCCATTAATGGTCTCTTGCATCTCGTCCGTTTTGTTTTGAAGTCCTTCCAGAGCTTGTTTTATTTCTGTATTCTCCTTCCTTAGTTCTTGCATATTTCTCTGCAAGTCCATCAGCATGGTTATGACTTTTGTTTTGAATTCTTTTTCAGGCAGACTGGTTCAATCTATCTCCCCAGGTTCCTTCTCAGGGGAAGATGTAGCAGATGCCGAAGCTGTCTGGGTTAGTCTTGTCTGGATCATATTTTTTTGCCTTTTCATGTTGACAGGTGCTATTGACTGTCAGCTGGGAGGGCCAAAATTTTCACTTGCTACTGGCCTTTCTTTACTGGGACAACTGTGACCCCTAGTGGCTTGTGTTGGGTAATTGCGTGTAGAGAGGGTCTTTGTGTCTTGCCGGGCCAGTATCGAGGAATCTCCCTTTCTGTGCGCGTGGTTTGCCTTAGGCTGCTTCTCAGCTTTCCCAGCACCCAGAGGGGTAATGGACGGGGGGGGTGGTACTGTTTGGCTGTTTACCTCCGTGAGGGGTCTCAGAGCTGTTGCCCAGGGGGTTACTTCGCCCAGTTTTTCCTGTAATTTCCAGCCACTGGTCTGTGACCTGTGTTGTTTTCGTCCAGCTGTAATGTCCCTGTCCCTTTAAGACTTTTAAAAAGCACTCACTTTTCTTTGTCACAGGGGCATCAGCTTCTGAACCCATTCAGAGGTCTTGCTGCCCTTTTTCCCTAGTTTCCAGCCCTCCACGCATGCACTGTGTCTGCGCTCTGGTGCGGGTGGCTGGGGCTGGGTGTTTAGCAGTTCTGGGCTTCCTCTCGCTCCCGCCGGGACCTGGGGGGAGGCGTGCTTGGGTCCCGCTGGGCAGGGGTTGTATCTTACCCCTTTCACCAGGCGCTGGTCTCTCGCACGTGTGGATGTAGTCTGGCTGTTGTCCTGTGTCCTCTGGTCTCTCTTTTAGGATTAGTTGTATTTGTTGTATTTTCAAAAATATATATGTTTTTGGGAGGAGATTCCCACTGTCCTACTCATGCCACCATGTTGGCTCCCTCCACCCGAGAATTCTTAAGGGTGAAAAAAACAGAAAACCCTAAATAGGCTTGACTGCACTTGCAGACAATTAGGAGGCAAACCTAAAGTTTTCTGTTAAGATAATGGGCATTCCTGTCACAAAATATGATTGTACCAGTTGTTGCACCTCGCAGTTCTTGTCCCTGACCTAAATGCAAATATCTTCTCTGGAAGTTATGGAGACTGGCATTTCTTCTATAAATTCTTTCTCTTTCTTTTAATTTCAGTCTCAAAATTAAATTCAAACACCATTATTCTTCCCATCTATACCTAACTCTTCTACTTCCTCTCCTCCTAAGAGCTGTAGCTGCTTGTGTATTAACACATTTGAGAATGTATTAAAGCTATCTTCTGAATCTACCCAAAGGGGAAGTCAAAATATACTGAGTGATGGAATGAAAATGTAAAAAGTTCATATAAAAACGAACTCTTCCAAGGAGTTAGACTGAGTCTTCTTAATTCAGAGTTGCCAGACTTTAAGAAGTTAGGATTTTTCAAAGAAATGATAGGACTCCTAATCCCAATGTTTTATGAAAGATAGATGTGTACTGTGTCTGATTAATCACAAACTCCTGGGCTCTCAGCTGGGCCTGTAGCATAAAAGGGAGTTAAACAATAGCTTATGAATTCATTAGTAATGACAGCAATGTTTCTATCAAACATCTCCTCTGTTGTATTGATGAGTCACATCAGTAAAATGAAAACTTTCACCACTTTGTGTACACAACTTAGGAAAGCAACATGCAGCAACAATTCATAACATGTACACACTCGTCATCTGGTTTGTAAACCATCAGGCGTAGGCCTGAATACACTGACAGATGCTTCTGCCCTCTTCGGTTTTAGACAACAGTTTCTCAAACACAAAATTCTCACTTCATTATTATGAGCGTAACTCGCGGCGGTAGCAGCAGCTGCTTCAGGTCACTAGCGATGCTCATCTGCACCTACAAGCAAATCTGAAATTACACGCCAACTTTTCAGAAAGTCAGAAAAACTTAGATTGGTGCTTTGAAGTCATTTTCTGGTTTCAATTTCAAAATACTGTTCAAACACCACTTGTAAATTTCTGAACAATCCAAGCACAGAAATATCCAAACTCAAGCGGCTTACAAATTACTTATTTTGCTACCCTATTGTACAAAATGCAGTATGTCGAATGTCCAAAAAAATCTGTTTAACTGTGATGGTGTGTCTGAGGTAAAGAGCAAGCCAGGAACAAGGGCCTGGAGCCTGTGGAAAGGGGCACACATTACCATGAATGGAGTAGAAATCCATCCCGAAATCGGCATGCTGTGAAGCTTAGGGAAGAAAGGATGAATGGGTGACTGCTCATGTGCTGCCTTTCCCTGAAGACAAACTACTGTAGAAAACTTGTCTCATAAACGGAGAAGTATGCGCTTTTATTTTTTTACAGGTTATTAGAATTGGCCTTGGAGAAAGATACTTGATCATGATCTGTTCAAACCAAAAACAAGACAAAAATATCCAAAAAAGTATGCTAAAGAAGATAGACAATTAGAATTCACAGATTCATAACTGGCATTTAAAATATAATGAATGGTTGGAACTGAGAGTGGTGGGCTTCTCAGACAAGACTCATATTTCCTCGTGTACAATTTGTTCCCTGACAAACTTTTTCTTTTTTACATTGCAATGGGACAAAATAGGAATAAGACTTATGTTTCATAGCATATGTAGCTAATTTTATCTGCTAATATTTTAATGTTTGAGTTTCTGATAGTTACAACATTTCCTTTACCTCTGAGAAGGATGGCATAATGCTTCATCACCAGGGCGTGCAATCCCATGGAGTCGGCACATTCATGCCTCTCCCCCCTGCTGTCCTCCATCCACACACACACTAAAAATTCCACGAATGCTACATTTTCCTCATTTAATTGAAACCCCTTTGTTTGTATGTTTGTGTTTTTCTTTCCACTTGTAGTTTGGTGAAGGACTTAGGGCATGATAGTGGGTAAATGAATCACAAAAGGCAATGGTGTCCTTGAGTCTTAAGTACATGAAAAATTACAAAGTTGAAGTTCCTTTCAACCATATCTCCCTACATCATGCTTTCAAACAGAAGAACAATGCTAATTTTTCTCACAGGTTTATGTGTTTTAGATTTCCCCAGTGTTATTAATCTGCCAGTCTCAGTTCAAGAACTAACTCAAATTGTATATATATTTTTTCTAATCGCTTATTGACCTTGACCATCCATGGGCAGTTTTTTCAGGCCTGGTTGTTTGTGGACTACAGATAGACAACAGTACCTTACAGTGCTCTGTTGTTCCTAAAACATAGGTAACTAGACCCCAAGACTTGAAGGAGTTAGAAAAACAAATGCTTTGCATGAAATGTATTCAGATGCAAAGATTTATTGTGATAGTATGTTTTTATTCTCTCTGTAGATCATTTGCGTTGAGTCTTGAGTTAATGAACATATTGCTTACTTCATATTTCTGTAATGAACATATGATTAAGATCATTTGTGAAATGCAGGTAATGAGTCTATAGGTTCTGTCTTTTTCAGTTTACATTTATCCATTGTAATGATCACATAGGCAGCACCATGAGCAAGTAGTTATAATCTAATTTTTCATAATCGTTCTTCTTGCCCACGTCTTTCATTATACAGTTTATCATCTAGGCCAGAGCATTCAACAGACATTACATGTACTCAGATTGTAAAGATTTTTAAAATTTATAAGGATATCAATTATAGCCTACTATATATTAAAATGTGTAATTTGAAAGTTGTGTAAGAGTAATTTTAATCAATTTATTTATATGAAAAGCTTATCATTAAAGGCATATTTCTAGTCATTCATCAATTTTTATCAAATCAATGAAAATACTTCTACTTAGTAGATTTAGTTTTGTCCTAAAACTCTTGGGTTTCAGGTAAATTTTTTGTTCAACATTTATACTAAATGTGAATATTGAATCTTCATTAGTTAGTTAAAAGGGTAGAGCTTAAAAAGCCATTTGAAATGGTTGTAACTAGTTAATGCCACTAGAATGTAACACACCAATAGAAAAGATTTCAAATAATGTCTTGCATTAGAAAGTTAATAAATTATGAATTTTGAGGATACTTATGTTTTAGATGAATATAAGTAGTATTTAAAAAATTAAATTTTTGTTCTATTCTTGAGTTGGTGATCTTCAGGAAACTTTTCTGCTTTGTAGATTTAGGCTTTATTAATTTTTAAAATTTCTTGTATTATTTGCTTCTACCCTGTCTGTTTCTTTCTCTTCCTTATTCTTGGTTTCTATCATTCTACTATCTATTATATGCCAATTGGGTGGTTACAATTTTTCATCTATAGAAGTCATCTTTTCTAAAATTATTTTCATTTTTTTATCCTTCTGAAAGTCTTCTATTTCATTATATAGTGAATTTTCTGCAATATCCAGTCTGCTGTTCATTGCCCCTCCTCAGGTTTTAGTTGAACAATCTTTTTTTTTATCTTTATAAAATTTGACTTAACTTTTTCCTTTTGATATTTGACATATATATTTGAGAACCCAAATTAGACATTTTATAAAATGAGCTTTTCTTCTTGCAGTAAATCTATTTTAGGAAAGGCATTTCCTTTGCTTCCTCCAGATGGTCTCCTTTTGACTTACTGTATCTTTTCCATATCTATCAGAGGAGGCCCTATTCTGCCAGCTCTTGGTTTGTTGGGACCATCTGCTATACACGGAAGCTCTTCTACACATACCTTCTGTTTGCTATGGCTGTCTGCCCCATATTCTGTCCTCATTCCTCTTAGCTATAGGGTGTTAATGGGGTTCTTTCAGAGTCTCCTGTACCTATTTTCTAGGTAATTCACAGTATAAAAAGTCGTAAATTGGCCTTCCATATCACCTTCAATACAGTAGAAATTCCAAAGAGTCTAGCATATGAGTGGCTTATTTTCCTTATTTCTAGCATGGGTACTGCCATATTAGTTTTATACTCTGTAGTCATTTCATGGCAATTGAGAGTGGAGATGATTAAATGTCTACACTCAGGGTTTTTCTTTTTTTCTCTTACAAACACTATTTTTAGGTTCCATGAAGTGCGTTCTCAAGTTATAGATGCACTATTGAGAGCCCGCTGGGAGTCTGGTGTCTCAGATTCTTTCCTATTACTGCCGCTAATCCGATTCCTCCTTTTGGTTTTGAACTTACCAGTGAGAGTTCATAGGAACCTTGGCATTCCCACGCTGAGCATTCCCCTTCCTTCATGCACTCTCCAAATCCATTCCTAACAGCAATAGCACTTTTCTTTTGCCCTCGGTCTTCATCTCCCTTGATAGATGCTCAGGTTAATATTTTATTGTTAGATTGTTGTGGAGAGAATGTACTCATCAGAATGGTTGACTGCATCAAGTATGAGTTTAGAAGGCAGCTCCCACATAGGAAGGTCCTTCTCCCTCATTAGGAGAGCCGAGGAGCTTCCTACACTATAAAGAATACTTCTTTACATGGATATAACCTGATTTTAATCTGGCCTATGTTATAGAATAAATTATGCTTTCAGGAAATTTATTCTTCCTTTATAGCTCAAGTGATTCAAGAACTGAGAATCCAGGGACATAGAAATCTTTAGAGCCTGGAAAAGTAGTTGGAGCCATTTTGTGTAAAAACAATATTTTAGTTTCTTTTTCTTTTGATTCTTTTAAAATCATGTTTGATGATTTGGGTGTTGCATGAAACATTTTAAAAAAAACCTGTTCCTACAAAAAAAGTAATCCAAAGCGGCCAGGCTTTAATTTATTCTGTGATTACCCACCTGCTTTTCTTGTGTCTGCATTCTAGCTAGCTTCCTAAGAACTTCCTTAGCTGGTTAGATTAACTACAAATTAGCGATAAAGACTGAGGAATCTGAGTGCTTACATATGCTTTGTTGTGGACATACCTTTCTCTTAAAGCAATGACAAATCTTCACAAAAACCTCTGCCAGTATAAGTAGGCTTAACAAAGGAAGCAGATAGCCTACTGAAGACCAAGGGGATGTGATTCTAACTGCCACACACTTGGAGGAAGAACACCTGTACCAGATCATGACCCAGCCTGATGCTCTGATAAGAAAGGCTGACAATGTGGGAAGTAGGTAGCTGGGCACAGCAAGAACTTCCTCCTGTGCTAATAGTGTGGGTCTGATGCCCCTGCATCTTCTAACCTTAAGTATTAAGGGGAGAGAGCCAAGAGATTTGAGCCCCTATGACTGGGTGAATTTCCTGTGGAAAGTCAGAATAAGGTGAGTGTGTTGTACTCCCATTTCCTTTAGAGTCCACTTGTTTGTATCCCCATCTCGTTTATACATTTTGCCGTGCTTGTTTACTGGTTTGATTAAAAAACCAAAGTGAAAAACATCCTTAGCAGAATCTGAATCTATTCTGAAAGATCTTTGAGCTTGCATGAGCTTGTGTTGTCTGGTCTGGCTCAGTGCCATACAGACGAGGTCACTTTTTAATGAGAACTTTTCATCCTGACTATTTCACCAGTGATTTCATAAAAAAAGGTTTGAGGGCAAAATTAACCCATTTTACCAATGTGTCAGATTCATCTTTCAAATGTAAACACTATTCATAATCAGAGATTGACAAGCTTACATCTGCAAAGCTCTGAAGATTGCCATTTTGGGGTAGAAAATATCTCATTAATCAGAATGTTAAATAATCCACAGTACTTATATAATGTGTTATTATTTATCATTTTGAGCAGCTCTATTTCCAAAAGGGAGAAACAAAATGATTTCAACCAAGTGAGCATAATATTAATGACAGCAGGATTATAAATAAATTTTAAAAGATGCCAGAAAGCATGTGACAGCAAGAAAAAGAAACAATTCTCTTCAATTGTTTTTCCCTTTAAATGTGCAAAACATGCTGCTATACTTTTATTCACATATTTTGTTTGAACATTTCTCAAGACACAAGCCAACCCCATGTCAGCAAAGGCTGGGTACTTGGTTTGGTGCAATCAAAAGATTTGTACAACTTTTATAATGGGAATCTGCAGGAAACGAAGAAAACTGGCAATTCATCAGACAATCTAATTGAAGGGAAGAAACAAACAGGGTGTAGATGAGCCACTGAAAAGAGTGCTATTCTTTTCTGTGATATTACATAGTAGTGATCTTAGGGCCCCATGAACATGAATTTCAGGCTCCCTTTCATAAACCCTCTTTGGAGAAAGAATTATTCCAATATGATGTGAATACCCCTTTACATCCTTCTCTTTCATAATTTAACTTGGAGCCTATGTTCCTAAACAGCTGTGTTGTCATTCTTCAAATAGGACAAACAGACAGGGACACTGTAGGAAACAGTGGTTCTCTGTGTGACACCACTCAGTCTTCCTGGGCAGAGAGAATCATGTTTCCACTTTGAAGTTTTCTATTTTGACTCAAGTAAGCAGAGTATGCTCTGAAGATGAGCTATCTTTTAATACCTAATTACATTGACTTCTAAAGCCTATTCTGCTGATTTGCACACCTGAAAACTAAATTGTTATTTATGCTGAGACCTGCTACCAGAATGTATTGGGCCAACAAACAGATTTCATAATCTAAATATTTTTCTCCAGTGCTTTATCCAATGGGTATTATTCTAAAAGAAAGGTGTTAGGTAACTGTCAAATGCCAAATTCACAGTCAGAAAGCCCTAGCTCATGTGGATTGATTCTAGTATGCCATTTAGGATTTTTAGTTGTGTTTCTCAAAAGCATATATCCTAAAAAATATATACAGGTTCAACATAATCCTAATCTAAATCCCAGCAGTATTTTTTTTTTCATAGAAATCACCAAGCTGATTCTAAATTTTTTATGGAAGGGCAAAGGAACTAGAGAGAATAGTCAAAACAATTTTGAAAAAGTACAGGTTGGAAGACTCACACAATCTGATTTTAAGACTTACCATAAAGCTATAGTAATCAAAGCACTGTGGTATTGGTGAAAAGACAGACAGACAGACCAAAAAAACAGAACTGAGAGTCAGAAGGAGACCCATACATACATATATGATCAACTGATTTTTGGCAGAGGTGCAAAGGCAATTTAATGGAGAAAGTACAGTATTTTTATGAAATGACGTTAAAGCACTGGACAAGGCAAATAATAAACCTTGACCCATATCTCATACTTTTACAAAAATTAACTCAAAACAGATCATAAACTTAAATGTAAAATCTAAAACTACCAAATTTCTAGAATAAAACAGAAGAGAAAATATTTGTGACTTTGGTCCCAACAAAAATTTCTCAGCTACAGCACCAAAAGCACCAAAAAAAAAATTTGATGAATTGAATTTCATCAAATTGAAATTCTGCTTTGTGAAAGACACTGGAAAATGAAGAGTTAAGCCACAGATGAAAATATTTGCAATATACATATCTAATTGAAAGCTTTTATCCAGAATACATAAAGAACTCTCAAAACTCAGTAAGAAAACAAAGAATCCAGTTTTCAAGATGGACAAAGGATTTGTACAAATACATCGCCAAAGAAGATACACGGATCACAAATAAGCACAAGAAATTATGGTCAACATCATCAGTCACTAGGGAAATGCAAATGAAAACCATAATGAAATCTCACTGCAGACTATTAGAATGGATAAAACAAAAGAAGAAATGGCACTACCACTGTGAGCAAGCATTCTGAGCAAACGGAATTCTCGTGCTGGTGGAATTGCTGGTGGGATTACAAAATGGTATCGCCACTGTGGAAGACAGTTTGCCAGCTTCTTTTACAGTTAAATACACACTTACCATTTGCCTTAGTCCCACTACCAAATGTTTACTCAAGAGAAGTAAAAGGTTCTGTTTGCAAAAAACGTACACATGAATATTGATGACAACTGTATTCACAGTCATCCCAAACTGGAAACAACCTCGGTGTCCTTCAGCTGGTACATGGCTAAACAAACTGAGGTACATCCATCCAACGGAATTCTTTCAACAATAAAGAGGAATGAACTCTAAATTCATTAAAAATATGAATGAATCTTAAATGTGTTTTGTTAAATGAAAGAAGCCAGACCCAAAAGACTACATGCTGAATGATTCCATTTATAAAGCATTCTGGAAAAGGCAAACTATGGAGACAGAAAACAAGGAAGTGATTGCCAGGGTTTGGAGGAGGGGACAGGGTTTGGCTACAAACCGGGACTTGGGGGAATGTTTTGTGGTTAAGGAACTGCTCTACATATTTATTATGGTATTAGTTACATGACTGTATGCATTTGTCAACATTTATAGACCTATATATACTAAAGAGAGTGAATTTCATTGCATATAAAATCTTTTAATGTAAAAAAGAGAGAATCAGCACTGAGAGCTTAAAAAAAGAATAGTAGCTCCTTGAGGTTAGGATCCTTCTTTTCATCTTAAACCCATACAGTGAGTGTGTGGTTAATACTTATTTAAAGTGAATTTACTCTACATCAGGTCATAGTAAGATTTCTGTAGTCAGAACATTTCTGTGTTCTTGAGACCAACTGGATTTATTTTCACCAGAGATTTTTTTTTTTAAACACATACAGAAAGAAAGAAAATAAGAGATCATTCTTTAAAGCATCCTCAAGGCATTCCCCCCGGAATTGTTTTGTCTCATGTAACAAAGAAAGACTTTATTTTATAACGTATCTTCATAAACAAGAGCTTTTCCCCCAAATAAACTAAAGATGTATTTTTTTTTAAGGCAGAAATAACAGCAGAGAAATACATGTGACCCTTTAAAATGTTTTTCTTTCCCCGTCCATTTGCAAACGTGACAGCCCCTTCCTCCGGCACCTCAGCTGCACCATCAGGACGCGGAAGGATTATTAACGAGGCTGCTCCGTTGCTGTTTTCAAACCCACATAATACTGTTAAAAAAATAGTCTTGCTGAAAGAACATTATACATCGTTCACACCATACTTGGAGATTTCTGACAGCCACATCCAAAAAAGTGCAACACTGTGTCAAACAGATCTACTTCTCTTTACTTAGATCAAGAAGCAGTGCCCCATCTACCCGAGACTCTCCCAGCCTCATACCCCCAAGCATCGGGGAACCTGCATCTCGTGGGGATATGGGGTGGGGGGGCTCGGATGTAGTTAATACAAGAAATACCACTGTTGTTGCTGAGCTTATGGTGGTGACAATCTAAAAAGTTCTCATGACAGCAGAAATGACACTTCTGACATGCTATATATAGAGACAGAAGTGTACAATTAGATTCTGCAGTGGATCGTGACTCAGGCTGCTTGTTCTCACACTTTGTATTGTTTCTTGGCACCACTGTGTGTCTTAAAGCACACACCAGTTCTGCCAGTAACAGACCTCCTTAGCTGATCCTCATTATCACCATGGCACAGAATCAAGCCCCCATTCAGCTCTCCCGGCTTTTAAGAAAAGTATCTTTTAAGCTTTACATCAATGTCGTGTCAGAGAACTAGGGAGCTCCCTGCTTATGGATTTGCCCTCTTGAATGGAAAACAAGTAAACGGATTAGTCATTACTTATGCAGCATCAAAGGGAAGCTCTTAGCCCTAATATTTACCTCACTGGGCTCACCAATATCAGGGAAAACAATCTTCTGCCTCGAGGCAGTAACCTTCTCTAAATCGGGAACATTCATTTTTTCCATCCTTCTCTACAACCTTCACTCTTTACCATGAGGCAATGCGAAGAAACTCTTCCAAATTTGCTCTCATCTGGAAGGCCATGCATATTGTTTGTCATTCTGACTGCTTTCACAGTAATGGAAAAATTTCTAAGTGACGGAAAATATCCTGAGGCTATGAAGGCTCCTGACAATAAAATAAGCAGAAAATGGGATGGAAGAGAGAAGGCAGTAGAAGGCTCAGAGACAAGATAGCCAAGAAAAGCTGAGAGGAGCCAGAGGAAAAGGGGTCAGTGTCCATGCAGAATAGAAAACACGAACTTTCAGAATTTTGTGAGGGCTACAAAACTTTTATGTAAGTGCTATTCTCTGCTCGGGTAGCTACCTCTGATGCCTTTTGGATAATTGAGGGTTCTGCTCTTCATCTTTAGCTTATTACTTACCTCCAAGGTATTTTCCATAGAAAGGACATTTGTTCTTAATGTTTCATCCCACATTGTATGGTGCCACAACTTTCCCGCCACCAAGAATCTTTTTTCACTTGCCTCAGGACTGCAACATTCAAATACCACCTCCTCCCCTGCATCCCCCACACACACCCTAGACTGAGTAGCTTTGTCCATATATCTCTGTATCCTGTATTTCTCAAAAACCATTAGCTTGTAAAAGAGCTGGTAACATTCAGATATGTTTTTGTGCTTTCTATGTATCTACTCATGAAGCTTTTTTAATAGAGTAATGCATATAATTTGTTTTGTTCTAAAGTTTTTTACAAAGTGAAAAAAGTTTAACTTTATTAAAAAACGTGATCATTTTTAAAAATCAGAAGAAAAAGAAAAGTATAATGAAAATTTATAAAGTACTCTCATTTCATATATAAAAATGAACTATATCACCTTTTAGTATATTATATCCTTGACACTTGTTCCATTTAATATGCCATACATCTTTTAGAATGTGTATTAGTTAAGATTGGCCAATTTATGCCGAAGTTATAAAAATCTCCCAAGTTTCAGTGGTTTAATACTACAGAAGTTTAGTTTTTGTTCATGTTACATATCCCAAATGGCTCAATGGAGGGTTCTGGACCACACATTCACTTAGGGACCCAGGCTGATAAAAGCTCCATCATCTTATAGCTCTAAAGATTGGAATGCCCTGCCTCTTCAATTCTCAAGGTAAGGGAAGGAAGAGATTGGAATATCTTACAGCAGCTTTTCATTGCCTTAGTTAGGAAGTGGCACACCTGACTTTCATTGGCCAGAATGAATTACGTGGCTCAGCTTCATGGCAAGAGTATGACAGGAAATAAAAAGAGCAAGAAAACATTAGGTAGGCGTTACTGTCTGCCATGTCATTTTGGTAAATATAGATCTCACTCATGATTTTTGGTGGCTAAAGAATTTTTTAAGTGGATACACCATAACTTATTTAATCAACTGTAGTTCAACATTTAGATTGTTTTGATTTTTCATTACTCTAAATGACTACTACAAATGTCCTTCTATCAACATCTTTGAGTACTTTCTAATTGTTTCCTTTGGATAAATTTCTATGATTTGAATTGCTAGGTCAAGGCATTGACACAATTTAAGTTTTTTTTAACATTGAAAGGAAAAGAAGGAAAGCAAACTCCATAGTCCAAGTAGGTTTATTGCTAAACCTGAAAGGGACCTGTCTGTTCTGGTGAGCAGAACAGAGAAGATGTTTCTTACAGGCTAGGAGGCTTTTTATGACCAGGATTTTTGGCAGACTTTTTGAGGGGATGGGTCAGAGAAAAGGTGGGCTTGTGGCTTGCTTACCTGTCCTCTGGAGAAAGCTTGTAGCCTCAGTAAGATGAAACCTAGGTCTCTTGGAGTTGGCAGATGGGCTTATTCAAAAAGGCGGTCCTCCTGTGCAGACACTATCAAACATAATGTCAAAACATCATAATGGACATTGAGCCAAGATGGCGGCATAAGTAGAGCAGTGGAAATCTCCTCTCAAAACCATATCTATTTTTGAAAATACAGCAAATACAACTATCCCTAAAAGAGAGACCAGAAGACACAGGACAACAGCCAGGCTACATCCATACCAGCGAGAACCCAGCACCTCGCGAAGAGGGTAAGATACAAGCCCCAGCCCAGCGGAACCCGAGCGCCCCTCACGCCCAGCTCCTGGTGGGAGGAGAGGAGTCAGAGCTGGGAGGGAGAGGGAGCCCAGGACTGCTAAACACCCAGCCCCAGCCATCCACACCGGAACGCAGACACACAGTGCATGTGTGGGGTGCCGGAAACTAGGGAAACAGGACAGTAAGACCTGAAAGCGGGTCCCTGCAGCCGGGGCCCCTGGGACAAAGAAAAGCGAGTGCTTTTTGAAAGTCTTAAAGGGACAGGGACCCCACAGCTGGATGGAAGCGCCCTGGGACACTTGGCCCAGAGGCTGGGAACCCTGGGAAACTCGAGGAGACCTAATCCCCTGGGCAGCAGCACAGATCGGAGGCCCCTCACAGAGATAAACAGCCTCCCATCCATTTCCCCTCCAACACGGCTCCACCATAGTGGAGAAGCAGCCTGAGGCAGTAGGGCAGAGCTTCTTTCACAGAGGCAGGGCAAGAATCAGAAAACCCGTCTGCGCACAGCTGCCCAGCACAAGCCACTAGAGGTCACTGTTCTCCTAGGAAAGGAAGGCCACAAACCAGCAAGAAGGGACATTCTCCCAGCCCACACACATGCCAGCTCCCCACAAATACCTCTATCACCATGAAAAGGCAAAAGAATTTGATACAGACCAGACTAACACAGACATCCTCCCCTGACAAGAAATCTGGAGAGGTAGACCTAACCAATCTCCCTGAAAAAGAATTCAAAATAGAGGTCATAACCATGCTGATGGAGTTGCAGAGAAATAGGCAAGAGCTAAGGGATGATGTCCGGAAGGAGATTACAGAAATGAAACACTCTCTGGAAGGATTTATAAGTAGAATCGATAAGATGCAAGAGGTCATTGATGGAATAGAAACCAGAGAACAGGAACGCATAGACGCTGACACAGAGAGAGATAAAAGGATCTTCAGGAATGAAACAATATTAAGAGAACTGTGTGACCAATCCAGACGGAACAATATTCGTATTATATGGGTACCAGAAGAAGAAGAGAGAGAAAAAGGGATAGAAAGTGTCTTTGAAGAAATAATTGTTGAAAACCTCCCCAAACTGGAGGAGGAAATTATCCATCAGAGCACGGAAGTACATAGAACTCCCAACAGAAGGGACCCACAGAGGCCAACACCAAGACACACAATAATTAAAATGGCAAAGATCAAGGACAAGGACAGTTTTAAAGGCAGCTAAAGAGGAAAAAGGTCATCTACAAAGGAAAACCCATCAGGCTATCATCAGACTTCTCAACAGAAACCTTACAGGCCAGAAGAGAATGGCATGATATATTTAATGGAACGAAACAGAAGGGACTTGAACCGAGAATACTGTATCCAGCATGATTATCATTTAAATATGATGAAGGGATTAAAACAATTCCCAGACAAGCAAAAGTTGAGGGAATTTGCCTCCCACAAACCACCTCTACAGGGTATATTAGAGGGACTGCTCTAGATGGGAGCACTCCTAAGGCAAAACAGATGTCACCAGAGAAATCACAGCAAAGAAAGCAGACCAACCAAATACTAACAAAAGGCAAAAAATAAAATCAACTACCGACAAAAACAGTTAAAGGAAACACAAATGAGCACAGAATAAAACATCCAACATATAAAGAATGGAGGAGAAGTAATAAAAAGGTAGATAAATAAAGAATCATCAGACAGTGTTCATAATAGCTCAATAAGCGAGTTAAGTTAGGCAGTAAGATACTAAAGAAGCTAAACTTGAACCTTTGGTAACCACGAACCTAAGCCTACAATGGCAATAAGTACATATCTTTCAATAATCACCCTAAATGTAAATGTACTGAATGCATTAATCAAAAGACACAGAGAAATAGAATGGATAAAAAAGCAAGATCAATCTATACGCTGCTTACAAGAGACTTACCTCAAACCTAAAGACATGCACAGACTAAAAATCAGGGGATGGAAAAGATATTTCATGCAAATAACAGGGAGAAAAAAACAGGAGTTTCAGTACTAGTATCAGACAAAATAGACTTCAAAACAAAGAAAGTAACAAGAGATAAAGAAGGACATTATATAATGATAAAGGGCTCAGTCTAACAAGAGGATGTAACCATTATAAATATATATATACCCAACACAGGAGCACCAGCATATGTGAAACAAATATTAACAGAACTAAAGGAGGAAATGGAATGCAATGCATTCACTTTAGGAGACTTCAACACACCACTCACTCCAAAGGACAGATCCACCAGACAGAAAATGAGTAAGGACACAGAGGCACTGAATAACACACTAGAACAGATGGACCTAATAGACATCTACAGAACTCTACATCCAAAAGCAACAGGATACACATTCTTCTCAAGTGCACATGGAACATTTTCCAGAATAGACCACATACTAGGCCACAAAAAGAGCCTCAGTAAATTCAAAAAAACTGAAATCCTACCAACCAACTTTTCAGACCACAAAGTTATAAAACTAGAAATAAATTGTGCAAAGAAAGCAAAAAGGCTCACAAACACATGGAGGCTTAACAACATGCTCCTAAATAATCAATGGATCAATGACCAAATTAAAATGGAGATCCAGCAATATATGGAAACAAATGACAACAACAACACAAAGCCCAAATTTCTGTGCGATGCAGCAAAGCAGTCTTAAGAGGAAAGTACATAGCAATCCAGACATATTTAAAGAAGGAAGAACAAACCCAAATGAATAGTCTAACATCACAATTATCGAAACTGGAAAAAGAAGAACAAATGAGGCCTAAAGTCAGCAGAAGGAGGTATATAATAAAGATCAGAGAAGAAATAAACAAAATTGAGAAGAATAAAACAATAGAAAAAAATCAATGAAACCAAGAGCTGGTTCTTTGAGAAAATAAACAAAATCGAAAAGTCTCTAGCCAGACTTATTAAGAGAAGAAGAGAATCAACACACATCAAAAGAATCAGAAATGAGAAAGGAAAAAATCAAGATGGAGCCCATAGAAATACAAAGAATTATTAGAGAATAGTATGAAAAACTATATGTTAACAAGTTGGAAAATTTAGTAGAAATGGACAACTTCCTAGAAAAATACAACCTTCCAAGACTGACCCAGAAAGAAACAGAAAATCTAAAAAGACCGATTACCAGCAACAAAATTGAAGTGGTAATCAAAAAACTACAAAAGAACAAAACCCCCGGGCCAGATGGATTCACCTCAGAATTTTATCAGACATACAGGGAAGACATAATACCCATTCTCCTTAAAGTTTTCCAAAAAATAGAGGAGGAGGGGATACTCCCAAACTCATTCCATGAAGCTAACATCACCCTAATACTAAAACCAGGCAAAGACCCCACCAAAAAAGAAAACTAAAGACCAATATCCCTGATGAACGTAGATGCAAAAATACTCAACAAAATATTAGCAAACCGAATTCAAAAATACATCAAAAGGATCATACACCATGACCAAGTGGGATTCATCCCAGGGATGCAAGGATGGCACAACATTCGAAAGTCCATCAACATCATCCACCACATCAACAAAAAGAAAGACAAAAACCACATGATCATCTCCATAGATGCTGAAAAAGCATTTGACAAAGTTCAACATCCATTCATGATAAAAACTCTCAGCAAAATGGGAATAGAGGGCAAGTACCTCAACATAATAAAGGCCATCTATGATAAACCCACAGCCAACATTATATTGAATAGCAAGAAGCTGAAAGCATTTCCTCTGAGATCGGGAACTAGACAGGGATGCCCACTCTCCCCACTGTTATTTAATATAGTACTGGAGGTCCTAGCCATGGCAATCAGAAAAAACAAAGAAATACAACCAATCCAAATTGGTAAAGAGGAAGTTATGCTGTCACTATTTGCAGATGACATGATACTGTACATAAAAAACCCTAAAGACTCCACTCCAAAACTGCTAGAACTGATATTGGAATACAGCAAAGTTGCAGGATACAAAATTAACAGACAGAAATCTGTGGCCTTCCTATACACTAACAATGAACTAATAGAAAGAGAAATCAGGAAAACAATTCCATTCACAATTGCATCAAAAAAAATAAAATACCTAGGAGTAAACCTAACCAAGGAACTGAAAGACCTATACCCTGAAAACTATAAGACACTCTTAAGAGAAATTAAAGAGGACACTAGCAAATGGAAACTCATGCCATGTTCATGGCAAGGAAGAATTAATATCATCAAAATGGCCACCCTGCCCAAAGCAATATACAAATCTAATGCAATCCCTATCAAATTACCAACAACATTCTTCAATGAACAGGAACAAATAGTTCAAAAATTCATATGGAAACACCAAAGACCCCAAATAGCCAAAGCAATCCTGAGAAGGAAGAATAAAGTGGGGGGATCTCGCTCCCCAACTTCAAGCTCTACTACAAAGTCACAGTAATCAAGACAATTTGGTACTGGCTCAAGAACAGAGCCACAGACCAGTGGAACAGATTAGAGACTCCAGGTATTAACCCAAACATATATGGTCAATTAATATACGATAAAGGAGCCATGGACATACAATGGGGAAATGACAGTCTCTTCAGCAGATGGTGCTGGCAAAACTGGACAGCTACATGTAAGAGAATGAAACTGGATCACTGTCTAACCCCATACACAAAAATAATTTCGAAATGGATCAAAGACCTGAATGTAAGTCATGAAACCATAAAACTACTAGAAAAAAACATAGGAAAAAATCTCTTGGACATAAACATGATTGACTTCTTCATGAACATATCTCCCTGGGCAAGGGAAACAAAAGCAAAAATGAACAAGCGGGACTATATCAAGCTGAAAAGCTTATGTACAGCAAAGGACACCATCAATAGAACAAAAAGGTACCCTACAGTTTGGGAGAATATATTCATAAATGGCATATCCAATAAAAGGTTGACATCCAAAATATATAAAGAGCTCATGCACTTCAACAAACAAAAAGCAAATAATCCAATTTAAAAATGGGCAGAGGAGCCGAACAGACAGTTCTCCAAAGAAGAAATTCAGATGGCCAACAGACACATGAAACAATGCTCCACATCGCTAGTCATCAGAGAAATGCAAATTAAAACCACAATGAGATATCACCTCACACCAGTAAGGACTGCCACCATCCAAAAGACAAACAACAACAAATGTTGGCAAGGTTGTGGAGAAAGGGGAAGCCTCCTACACTGCTGGTGGGAATGCAAATTAGTTCAACCATTGTGGAAAGCAGTATGGAGGTTCCTCAAAAAGCTCGAAACAGACATACCATTGACCCAGGAATTCCACCTCTAGGAATTTATCCTAAGAATGCAGTAGCCCAGTTTGAAAAAGACAGATGCACCCCTATGTTTATCACAGCACTATTTATAATAGCCAAGAAATGGAAGCAACCTAAGTGTCCATCAGTAGATGAATGGATAAAGAAGATGTGGTACATATACACAATGGAATATTATTTAGACATAAGAAGAAAACAATTCCTACCATTTGCAACAACATGGATGGAGCTAGAGGGTATTATGCTCAGTGAAATAAGCCAGGCAGAGAAAGACAAATATCAAATGATTTCACTCATATGTGGAGTATAAGAATAAAGAAAAACTGAAGGAACAAAACAGCAGCAGAATCACAGAACCCAAGAATGGACTAACAGTTACCAAAGGAAAAGGGACTGGGGAGGATGGATGGGAAGGGAGGGATAAAGGGGAGAAGCGGGTATTGTGATTAGCATGTATAATTAGCATGTTGGGGGGGCATGGAGAGGAATCTGCAACACAAGAAAGAGAAGTAGTGATTCTTCACTGATGATTTTACCACATTAAAAAAAAACCACATCATAATGGATGTCCAAATATACATTGTCACAGCAGTAATGAACATAATCGTTTCTTCATACCTTTATCACCAATATTATTAAGTTTTTGCCCTTGTCAGCAAGATGGGAATGAGGAGAATAATGAACTTCATTGTTGTAATTTGTATTTGTTTGATTCTTTGACTTATACTTTAAAATGTTCCATTGTTCTGGGGGAAATACCTCAGGACAATACAAGAATTAACAAAGCAGGCCAAAACAGCATTTTGTATGAAATGAGAAAAATTAAGTAATTTTCATGTAAATTATTATAATAAATATATCATCTTTTAAAATTATGTATTAAATAATTTTTTCTACTTATGTCTAACAAGCAAATTCAATTTCTCAAAGTTTTGAAGCAACTATTTATGATCTCTTAAGTTTAGCCAGGATTTCTTTACCAAGAGCAAGTAAAATGTTGCCAAGTTTGAAGAACAAAGTTCACAGATATTTTCTCCAATTATGTATGGAAATTATTAGTCATTTTTAATTACAAATAATAATACTAGAATTAAAAGAAATGGATAGATGGATTCAGCATTTTGGGGAGGTCTGTGAATCGATTGTTCTGAAATAAAGTATATTGAAATATTATGAAGTATTCTGAAGTTTTGTATTATTATAAAGTATAAATATAACCTTGCTAAGACTGTAAAATAAATCATTATCCTATAAAAGTAAAGCTCACTTGTCTGGTTTTCCAAAAGGATATGATATACAGAAAAGTCATATTGAACACAAAAAACAAAGTAAATATCCTGGATTAGAAACTTTGATAAATGAGTCTAAATTAATGTTTCTAAATTAACAAGAACATTAGTGGCTTGAAGAGAGAGAGAGAGAGGTTTTGGTCCCATCTGCTTTTTCTATTTTCCTACCTCCAATGTTCAATTTTATCATTAACTTTATAAGATGTCTTTATCATGTTTATAGGACAATGATCTACTGTGTTTCATTGTTTCTATGGTGCACACTTTCATATTTCTGAACTCAGGATGCATGTTATGGTTGCTCTTAGCTAGGCAGCAGTCATGACTTTAGCCACTGTCAGCCGTAAGTTCAGGGCATGGAAGATGGGTGGAACACTTGGACAAATGTCTTGGAGACAATAAAGGAGCATCCTTACCATGCTTTTGGTAACACAGAGTATAATACTGTATGGAAAAATAACATCAACAGTCCTCAGTTTGTGAGGAATTAGACTGTGAATACAAAGTTTTAGAATACCTTGCCCAATCTATTTGCTTGTATTTTCCTTTTCATGTAGGCTCAAGAGTGATACATGATGAAAGTCTTTATATGTCAGTGATAAAGTATTCTATCCTAGTTTAATGGCAGCATTTTTCTTCTTTACCAGTGATGATATCTTAGAGTCAATAAAATAGTTATAGGAAATAAAAAAGGATGAAAGATTGAATATTTGAAAGAGGGGTTAAGATACTGGAAGAGGCAAAAGTGGGTAAGATAATTCACATAAGTAGGAAGTTACCTTGGGAATGAAGGTTGAAATTCTTTCTCTGGTGGAAGGAAAGATGAACTTCCTTCCTTTAATATCCCATTGTTCCTTATACCCACCTCCCCACTCATGTTGCTGCAGAAATCCAAGTCAGTCTGTCAAGAGGAAGTGATTACCCCATTGCATGTCAACACCAAAGAATCTGAATAATAAAAGCTGGCATTTGCTGAACACTTGCTATATTCCAGGAATGGTACTCGGTACTTTATATGTAAGTCAGAAGCAAATGCACTTGTTTGGAAGTTTAAGTTGAGGCATGTGAGATTTCTCAGAGGTGTTTTGAAGGAGAAGGAGGAAGAGAGGGAGAAGGCAAAAGCAAAGGCAAAGCTTACAGCAGTGAGATTCTCTTTATGTGACAGTTTTAATTGACAGTCCAGGTTCCATGGCTCTAGTGTTCTACAGAAGATGGACAGCATACTAATGTAAGGTCATCTGTGGGGACATATTCAACTTTGGAGTAAAGTGAAAAATTTAGAATAGCCTTTATGGGAAATAGAAATATAGAGCACATCTATAGACCAAGCAATAGGTTAAGTGTTTTACATTCATTCTTTTATTTACTTACAAGGAAGAAACTGTTGGGAGGCAGTACAAAGCAGTGCTGTAGAACATGGGTTCTCAAGGTTTAAGTTGTGGCTCTGCTATGTTAACTATGTGGCCTTGATCAAGTTCGATAATCTTGATCCTCAGTTTCCTCATCTGTAAAATGGAGATAATAATAGTGCCTTCTTCATTATGTTGTTGTAAGGATCAAATGAGTTGATCATAAAGATCTTAGAAGATATTTTCACCCTTTTATACATGAGAAGATTAAGACAGAGGAATCCATGTGATAGTTACTATAGTAAAACTCACGTTTCAGCTCAGGAAATTGAGGCATGGAGAAGCTTCTTAATAAGTAGCAGAGCTGTGACTTTGCTCTTAGGTCTCTACGATGTCAAATCCTGTACTGTCTCTCTGATGTCGTTGTCACTCACTGTGAGATGGAAAAAACATTGCTAAGCAACAGAGTAGAACCAGTTGAACAGCATAGATTTTCAGTGAAATCACTCACTGTGGGTTTGGTGACTTGAACTTCTAAAGACTGTTATAGAAAATGATGAATATGTGAGTGATATTTATGTGTGTATAAATTTACTTATTTTTCTTTGTATATTTTATACATATATATGTCAATATATAGTTGCAGTATAGTATATTTTACACAAAACACAAAGCCATAAGTCACCAAGAAAACCTCATACATCAGTATTAAAAATATCTGTCTGACAAGTCACAACAAAGTCATAAGGCAGATACCATATAGAGAGAATGTATTTATAAACATAGATGAGACACAATAGTAGCATTCAGAATATATAAAGAACTCCTACAAATAAGTATGATAAAAATACAAACAACTGAAAAGAAAATTGGGTAAAATACATGAAAAGATAGTTGACAAAAAAGAAAACCCAAATAGCCAATAACTATGAAAAGTTCTTCTAGCTTGGTAATCATCAAGGAAATTTGAAGTAGGGGGATTTTATCTCATACTCATCAGATTGGCAAACGGTCTGACAATATAAATGTTAAGTGTTGGTGAGCATGTGCAGAAAGAAGAAATATAAAACATTGCTGGTGGGAATGTAGATTCATATAATCCCTTTAGAGAACCAATTGGTTCTAAGAAGTAAAGATGAAAGT
This sequence comes from Manis pentadactyla, assembly GCF_030020395.1. Lineage (NCBI taxonomy): Eukaryota > Metazoa > Chordata > Mammalia > Pholidota > Manidae > Manis > Manis pentadactyla. The sequence goes on along the minus strand of NC_080029.1, from coordinate 68,755,151 downwards.
ACTCATATCCTACAACCCAGCAATTCCACTTGGAAGTGTAGGCATCCATAGAGATGTACAGAGTTATGTATAAAGATAGTCATACAGTATTATGTATAATAGTGAAAAATTGGAAATATATAATAGGAAGGAGTAAATAAATTATGGTATGGTCAGTTATATAATGAAACACTACATAACAGTTCAAGTGAACAAACTAGTTACATATGTACTTTTATGGACAACCTAGAACATAATGTTGAATGATTAAAAAGGAAGTTGAAGAATATGTACAGCATAAATTCATTTGTGAATAATTAAAAGAGCATATAGCATCATGTATTATTTATACATTACAAATAAATGAATAAACACACACACACACACACACACACACACACACACACATAAAATGACCTAGAAGCATATACTAGACCTAGAAGTATACAAATAAAATAATGATAGCCTCTGGAGACTGAGGGAGGAAGAAGGGTATGGGATGGGAAGGAATAACAAAAACTATTTCAAATTTTTCTGAAATGCTCTATTGTTTACAAAAATTTGGAACAAAGTGACAAACTATGAACTTTAAGCATTTGTTAGTTCTGGAAATTGACATGAATGATAATGGTGTGTGTGTTTTCATTTTTACTGTACTTTAAAATGTTTCCTTCAAAATATTTAATGGGAAGCCAGAGTTTCCAGGAAGTCACTGCCATGGGGAGATTGTATTGTTGACTGAACAATGTGGATTTCATAAGAAGAGTGGTGGCCTCTAACATGCTTCCCACAGCACTGCTGCTCTGTCAGATTACTTTCTCTCTCTAGATTCTTTCACAACCAAATGCAAGTACTAATTTGGGAGATTAACCCCTTGACCCAGTGGCATAGTAACATGGATTAATTTTCCAGATTAGCAGAAAGCATCCGAAGCCTTCCAAGAAAGAGACAGGGCAAGATGAGCAATTGTAATCAGTAATTCAGATTGCAATGATTCTCATCAATTTCTGTGAGGACACAGCCCCACACAATTTGTGAACTGCAAAACTTAAACTTACTCTGTAGAAGCCCAAAGTTTAGGATGTCAGGGTTGGGAGGGGCAGGGCAAGGCATCGTGCTGTGGGTGGAGAGGCCCTGCTGGAGGGATGACCTTGTGTGGCTGGAACAGAGTTGGAGAGCACTGCAGCTTGAACTGGTACAGTCCTAAGATTTGAACTAGAACCAGCCCTGCTTCCCAAAATTTGACCTCCCCCAGGGTTCCCAGAACTTCTTGACTCCCTTTATTTTTGGTACTGGGTTGTTGCTTAGCTAATCAGGCAACATTTGTTGACTTTCCCTCACTGTTCATGGAATAGTAGATACAAAGAAATAGAAATAGAAACTACTTAGAAGAGGAATGGAGTAACTCTATTAAAATCTCTTCAGTAATAGGATTAAGAAAAGATTTTTGATTAGTGATACATACTTTCTTCTGCCATCACAACTCATAACACAACAGATAAAATTCCTTTGTATTAGGACTTCTCTGATGAGCTAATTTTAGGCTTAGACTTTATGGGTAAAATTGTTTTCATTTTCCTTTCAATTAACCTACCTCAAGTAAAATCCTTCACTTCTGGTTTGTAGTGACTTCTGCCTAAATTTTCCTTGATTTTATGATTTCCCACAAAAGCTGACTATGGAATATTTCCAGTATCTTTTAATTTCCTCCTTTTTGACTTTTATTTTTCCCTCAGAGGAATACATTTCCACAGTGACATGTATATGCTGCTCAGGCTCATTTGATCTATTGCTCAGGAAACCTTTCTAAGCCTTAATTACATTTTCACTTCTGTTTGCTATTGTGGTATATGGTGCTGACATGCTTAGAAAGTTTCTGGTCTTTCCCAGCACCTGCTTTTTTCCAATATGCAACTGAATTTTTCACAGTTGAACTCTAACATTTCTCTCCTAACTGAGTGAAGTTTCACAACACATTTGCAATATTTCTGAGGCTGGGCATATGTTCCTGTTTATCCAACACAAAGCTGAGGCCTCTTTGAACTTTCATCTCCTGATAATGTGCCTCATATTTTAACATCATAACACTTGAAGATTGGAACTGTTTGAAGGCTTTTGTGCTTTCCAGAGGATTTTCTCTGTTTCATCTTCTCAGTTTTTCTCCTCTTTCACTTTAAACAGCTGTCTAAGGGCTGCAATAGAAGAGTGTATTGGTGGTCAGTGCCAGTAAACTGTTGATATGTACGCTCAGCTTTCTTAGTAATGCATTTTCTAAGAATCTTCATCTTACACATATTTAAAATCCTACAAATGAATTGCAATACACCCTTGTGGGTGTCAGAAGCCCAGTGTATGCCAAAGAGCTTTGCTCCCTGAGTTAGGCCCCTTCATCTCTTTTTCTCAGATGCATTTCCAGCCACTCTCTCCATTCAATTTCTAATGTATTGCTTCCCATAGGCCAGCATAACGCAGACTCATCTCCATTAGGATACATAGTAATGTGGGTACAGCTTGGATATACTAAAATACTGAAACTCATCTGGAATCTTTGTCAGGCTTGACTTTTTACCTTTTATGTTTTTTTTTTTTAATCTGGCTCAGAGAAACCTGAAAATGACTTTTCTTTGGCTCTTTAACACCTTCTTCACACACCACAAGAATATTATCCAGGATGCATTTGGCCCCCTATCTGTCATGAAACCTTGGTGAGATATTTATCTGGAGTCCCTCCAAAGCTGGAGGAGCCCACATGGCATCCTTTTACACCTCTAGGAAAGAAAGAAGGTATTCAAACTACATTTGCTGGCTGTTTTGTTGGTTGGCTCCAAAATACCAGCTTTACTTGAACATTGGCACCTTATGCTAAGAAAATATTACCTTCTTGGTCCCTCTTTTAGAGAGACTTCAATATATTTTTTACCCTTTTTTTGTCTTCTCCTTCTACCTTTTCTAATGAAAGAGCATAATAAATTTCTCACATGAGTTCTAAGGGAATAGATAAAGTGATAAAGCATTTTAAGAAATAGTAATTATTTGGGTTCCACAAAAGCAAAACTTTAACATTATTGTCCAAAAGATTAGAACCTCCAATTTTAACAAAATTTACAATTAACAGCGTCTCATATGAGCTGATTTTATTTTGGTCTAGTGTTGTCTGCACTATTAATTATCTTTAAGTTCCTCATAAAAAGAACAATTTGTAAATCTAAGATGTCATCATAATTATGCTTATGTTTGCCTGGAAATTTATTCAAGTAATTGGATAAAAATGAACTTCTCAGTAAATCTGTTTTCTGTTCTATATTTAAAGCTTAATTTTTCCATATGTCTTTTGCCCATGATTGTATTTGCAAAGAAGAAAGTAGCAATTAATTAATTTGTTTAGTATAGATATACTATTTATAATTGGGCCATCTGGAATCTACTCTAGGGCCTAAAATACCTGACTGAACTGTCTATACTGGCAATGTTACTTGGATTATTAAACAAGGCTTCCTGAAATTTTTGATTAGAAAGATGATGCAGTCAATATTTACTTTCCAGAAGATCCATTAGATAAGTCTAATAACAAGGAAGTTTGTCCTTTGTTTGGTTGTCTAAAATAATAAAATGTTCATTACTAAGAGTCAGATCAATATACACATATAACTCAGAAAATCTACACAATTTTTCCAGATGGGTGGTCAATGGTCATGTGAGGCAGGGAAATCTATTTACTCTCTTCAGTTTTCAGTATATTTTGGATTTTTTATGTTTTCGATAGAATGAATTATATCTTAAATATTTTAGAAAGACTTACCAAAAATGGATCAACATCTGCATTTCCATTTTCTGTACAATCACTTAGGGTCTATCACTAACTAATTCTCCTTCTAATCTTTCTTCTAATTCATTTGTGGCACATTTAATATGCACTTACTTATTCATTCAGCTTAAGCATCTCTCAACTGCCTAGAAATTCCAAGACAAAATAGCCTTTTAAATATCGCAAGTTAATTGAGTATAAGAGTATTTACCTTTTCCTATAATTCACCTAACCTTTGTATCACTGGCACCTTCTAAGGGCTTTCTTTTCATTATAGTGAAATACCTGTATGCTATAAAATCACTGACTGTATACCATACTGCTGTGCACAAAATTAAGAAGTATAGCAGAGACATATTAATTAATTAGTCTATTAATTCAATAGTTTTACAAAAAAAATTACTTGAAAAGGAAATATATGCAAACTGAGAAAGGAATCAGAATTAAGAACTGAAGGATAAAGTAGTCATAGGATACCAGCACTAGTGATGAGCATTGTTGTCAGTTAAACATTTCATTTCAGTTAAACAGTTGTCCAAAAAGTTACTGTAATTGTAATTACAATGCACAATATGAACATCAAAGTGATTATTAAGAGAAAGCACCAAATGCTCCAAATAATACTTTAGTATCAAGTAAGCAAAACTAAACATTCAGATTATATCAATAAAGATGATGATGGGCAATGGAGGAGGGTAGAAAGAAGTAGAAGTCTGCTAAATTCCTTATCTTAAATAAAGAAGGATTCAAAAGATGAGTACATTGTTTTCATTTTATTACTATTTTTTCAAGTTTTAAGTAGTTACTGTTTATTATAGATCACTCAAAAAAAAGCTTCTACTTACTTAATTTTTTTCATCTTTATAACTTTTTGTTTTCCCAATATTGTTGAAATGAACCAGTTTCTATATGCTTATTTCAGATATTACTTGAATATATTCTGCAAAACAAAATTTTAGTAGTGCTGTCTCTAAGTATATAAAACTTCAGAGTTTTATTCAGTCAGGATTCAATGATGAAATCCAAAACCAAGATTTAATTTGTATTTTCTTCCCTCCAAGAATCTACCATTAAAGCTTAAATTACAGGTAAAATGGCCAAATATATTAACAAATCAAAAAGGAAAAGAACTAAGTCATGGATCAAAGTTGATTGTGTATGTTGTTTTATTTGTATTATTGAAACTTACTTTAAGTACTTGGGGGAAATGAACTTCACCAGGGTGCAAAGTTATCATTAAACCAGAGGAAGAAGGAGGAGGCCTGACTAGTTCCCTGCTGAAAGAGGAAGTCAGGGTATGTGTGGTAGGACAGGGGGAAGAGTGGCAAGAGATAGGCCACCAGCAAGCCTGTATTCACATGTGAGGCCCAGTTTGTCTTCTAGGGATCATCCTAATTCCCCTATGTGAGAAACACACTCACTGGTCCAAACTCAGTAAGTGGACATGGAGACAAAGAGAATAGCAGAGCAAGGCTTTAATTAATGATGGTCTTGTAAGATCGGGTGTCTTGAGCAGGCACCCTGAGGCCACTGGCGCCAAGTAATTTATTCCCTAGTACACTAGTCCCTCCCCTGGTTCCTCATTGGCTGAGTACTACAGGGTTCACATTCTTTCCTGGACATCGCCTAAACCAATTATATCCACATTGGGCCTTCTCGACATTTGTCTTAATTTCATTGGTAGGTTTAAAAAAATCTTAAACAGGTATAGCCAGGCCCTTATAGACAATTCCCCACCCCCACCCCCACTCTCAGCCTGAGCCGCTTCTTGGCATATTTTCTACCACGTTGCCCTTTGTTAATACCTTACTGTTAAAATGTTTAAACCTCCTGGTGGGAATAAATCACATTTAGGTTTTATGCTTTTTCTAACAGTTCCCCCTCTTCTTATTTAAGAATTTCTGATTTTATTCCCAGTAATGTATTTCAACTCACTCTTGGTCCTTTTTCAAATTTCTCTAACAGATTTTTACTCTCATCTCCATAATCAAATTTACCTTCTAATACAGAAGATTATTTTGGGTGCATGTCATAGGTATTTGTTTATGGCTGCCTCTATGAGCCTCTGAGTCAGGCCTCTCACACAAGGGATTATACAGCATCCTACAGCAGTCACACTTCCTGCAACTATAACAAGGGATGTTAAAACAGAGGCAACCATATCTTTCCATTTTCCAAACCACCCTTCTAACCAGTTTGTAAAAGGGTCAGTGATGCCAGAGTTTGCAGCTAATTCATTAGTTAAGTAGTGAGAGTCCTTATAGGGCTTTAATAATAGTACCCATCAGGGGCAGTATTATTTGGGATAAAAGTACAACATTTTCCTCTCAACATAACAGATTCCTCCTTTTTTTCTGCTAACATCACATCTAATGCTATCCTATTTTCCCAAGCCCTCCTGCTGATAGCATCTAATTGGCTAGCTACTCCTTGAAGAACATGCCTAGCATAGTTAATAACAAACCTTTGTTGATTATAGTAAACATAACTGCCCCAATTTACATTTTTTGTTGATGGTGGACCACTAAAATAGTGCTGATTTAAACCCTACAGCTATTTGGTTTCTAGCTTTAAATTCATTAGGGACTCCCCTAGGGACTTCTATTGAGTCAATGTATACATTCAAATCAAAGGATCCTTGTAATGATCTGCAATTTCTATGAAAAATTTCCTTTCCATTGGGTATGGACAGAAATGCCAGGGTAAATAGAATAGCCAATTAGACTAAAGCATAAGTCCCAGTCCAGTTGGATGGCAATGAGTTGCACGGGTTTCTCTTTTCACAGTACCACCAAACATCACCTCAGGGAATGTGTAATTTCGAGAAATTGCCCTCTTTAGAGACATTTAGGACGTGGGCACAAGTCAGTAAGTTCCCCACATGAGTTGTAAAACTTTCTCCTTGCCAAGAGAGGTATGAGGAGTGATTCATTTTCCCTATGGAAAAAGTGGGGATTGCCCTCAGGTCTGACTTCTTTAGTGCAGGAAAGAGTAGAGACAAGCTTTTTGCAAGTCTCATTTCCCCAACCATCTTTGTCCTGACATAGGGCCAATGTGCAGTGCATCCCAGTGGGGTCTGAGTCCCAGTCAAGAGGGAACAGGACCACTTGCACCTGTGGCCTTCCAGGAGCACATGCAATTACTTTTGTTCAAAGCTAGTACTGAACATTTGACCCATTTTACCCAGGCACTGGTGTCTCCATAACCTTTCTCGATTTCAAGTCTGTTACAGATCCTTTACTTCTGTTCCAGTAACTAGTTTAGGGTCATTATGGGGAAGCTCTGGCTCATTATCTCCCTCAGGATTGGGGGTGGTCACTATGTGTGAAGTCTTGTCTTCGATTAAATTAAGACCAAACCTCCCCACTGGATCTACTCCAGTAACATCTGCACTAAGTCTGTAAACAGGAGAAGCGATTATAGGGTCTGAGTCTAAGTCTTGAGGATTATGCATATAGTTAATAAGAGGAGGTTACACTGTCTGCCTGGCAATTATCAGGAGGAATACCTTTAACTAAGTGGAGTTTTCCTTTTAAAGGTTTTCCTGCTGCATGAGGGGCTGTTCATCCTTGAAACTGGGTAGTCCACCAAACATTGCTCCACCCTGAACATGGGGGCCTATTTGCCTTTTTTATTCCATTAACATTTGTCCATTCAGGACAGAGATAAATTATCTCCAGAAAGCTGTCTTTGGTCATTTAGGTCACCACAAGAGAGAACCTGACAAGCATCAAACCTAATGGTTTGGAGGCTTGATATTTTGGTAATATTGATTACCAGTTTGACAGGATAACCAGGAGTTCCTTACCATTCTAGGGTTCCCTGCAACTTGTCTGTGAAATACAGAGTTAGAAGGATAAAAGTTAACATTTTTAGGTTCTCTTTAGTTTTAGCCTTAAGGGTTGGTTAGCCTCCTGGGACACCTACACCTGCCAATTCTCTGTTTTTTCCCCAGGTCCCTCAGTCAGTTTTTTTACTCTGGTGTAATGAATCCAACCCTTTTCAGCCATCCTCACTGCAGTCCCTGTGGTCAGGAGCACTTGGTAGGGGCCTTCCCAGCTGGGCTGGAGTTGATCTTCTTTCCAAGATTTAACTAACACCAGGTCTCTAGGCTGGAAGCAGTGGGCGAAGAACTCAAGTGGGGGAGTCTGGGCGAGGAGTCCTTTCAGCCTGAGAGAAGATAAGGTAGAAGACATGGCCAGTACATATTCCCTTAGAAATCTATTTTTTGTTTCTGTAGTGGGCAAGCCTGTTGCCCTTCCCAGATATGGTAGTCCATATAATAATTCAGAAGGAGAAAGTCCTAAATCCTTTCAGGGAGCAATTCTAATCCTTAGGAGTGCAAAAGGAAGACATTTAGTCCAAGGCAACTTGGCTTCTAGTAATAATTTGGTTAAATGCTTCTTAAGAGTCTGATTCATTCTTTCTACCTTTCCAGAGGATGGTGGATGCCAAGGAGTGTGGAAATTCCACTGTACCTGGAGTGCCATCATTATTCTCTGTAGTACTTTTGAAGTAAAATGACTCCTGTTATCTGAATCAACATTTTCTATTAACCCAAACCTAGGAATTACTTGCTCTAAAAGTACCTTTATCACTGATCCTGCCATTGCAGTTGTTAATGGGTGGGCCTCCAGCCATCCAGTGAGATGGTCAAAAATCACTAATAAATATTTAAGCTTTTCCACTTTTGGCATCTCAGTAAAGTCAATTGGGATACTTTGGAATGGTCTTATTCCTGGGGGTCTCCCTCCAGGTACTGGCTTTTTCATAAACTTCTTAATTCTTTGGCACGTTATGGAATTCCTACAAACCTATTTAGCAATGGTGTAAATACTAGTACAGTCATAAACCTTTAGCAAAGCATCACACATCACCTGGGGACCCCAGTGGCTCCCTCTATGTAACATGTTCATCAGCTCTCTCATAATAGGTCGGCTGAACATTTCTCTTCCATCTGGTAAATGGTAAAGTCCACCACCTTTTCTCATTTCGAGGTGCCCCCACCTCCTGTAGCTTCTTAATTTCCTTTTTTTTTAAAAGAAAACTTTGAGATAAAGGAAATTTTAGGGATATTAGGAGTGAGAATTAAAAGTCTAATTTCATCTTCGGATGCAGCCTCTTTAGTGGCTGCATCAGCAATTCTATTACCTGTTGCTTCATAAGAATTTCCTTTCTGGTGATCATTCACATGCATTATAGATATTTCAGCTGGATGTAAAAGATTTTCCAGAACCTCCTTAATTCCCCATGAATTAATTCCTTTTCTTTACTGTTTATGGGACCTCTTTCTGTCCAGATTTTTCCGAAGGTATGGACTACTCTGAACCTGATACTCTATGAGCTCTATGTAACTATGGCTCAATTCTGATTGGCCTTCAGCCTCCCCTGCAAATAGGAAGCCAGTCGGATTGAGACAAGTGTCTGTGGTTAAGATCAGGGCATCTTTTTCATGTAAAATTGCTTCATATTTTAAAATTTGAGAATCTGTTAGCCAGCGTCCATCCCACTGATTAAATATGACCCAACCCTGGTGAGGACTACTGACTGTGAGGGTTCCTCCAAAACTTAGTTTCCTGCTCTCTTTTACCAGTAAGGCCATGGCTGTGATGGCCTGAACGCATTCAGTGCATCCTCAAGAGACAGGGTCCAGTAGTTTAGACATAAAGGCCACCGGTTGTTTCTTTCCTCCCCAGGCTTGGGTCAAAACCCCTACAGCGGAACCTTGTTCAATAGTAACAAACTTATCTAAAGATGGGAGTGCCAGGACTGGGGTGGTGACTAAAGATTGCTTTCAATTCCTCTAGAATTTTCAGTTCCCCAGGGGTCCATGGAGAGGGACTGACTCTCCCTCAACAATTTGAAATACAAGCTTCTAGCCTTTCTTTTAACAAACACTTTTTGAGCTTCTCTCAATAATTCCTCTATAGGTTTCTCATTCCATCCATCTAAATTTTGTAATTTCTTAGCAATATCTGGTCAACTTTTAGTTACAAAATTGACTTTTAAAAGACCCTGTTCTACCTGAGCTTCTGGGTTAAGTCCTGAATACTTTCTCATTTAGTCCCTAAGTCTCTGTGAAAATGCAGTTGGGGTCTCTACCTTTTCCTGTTGGATTTCAAATGCCTTAGTGACATTTTGAGATATTGGGGCCAATTCCCTAATTCCCTTTATAATTAGCCCTCAAAGATCCTGCATTTTAGTTCTATCCCTTAGATTATTATTATCCCATCTAGGATCTACATTTGGGAACTTTTGTTCCGCTGACTGGACACCCTGGCCCGGTGGGTGTTCTCATTCCCAAATGGACACAGCAGCTCTCCTGATCACCCCCCCTCACCACCAGGGAATAGGATATTCATGATGGACATCAGCTCAATCTAAGTATATATATATTAGGTCCCAGGAATTGACCCAGTTGGTCCACTAGGCCAAGGGGATCTTCTAGCAATGCTTAAAATTTCTCACCTCAGTACAAGTGAGGGGATCATTAACAAACCCGATTTCCGCTTGTCCTACTGGGACCTCTCTCAATGGAAACATCTTGGGGTTTCTGGTGGACTCCCCAGAAGGAAGGGGGAAACTTTCCAAGTCCTTCTTACATTGTTCAAATTCATTTCTAAGGTTAGAATAAGGGGTTGTAGGAGGTTTTTTTCCCCACAGCTCCTAGCCTGAGGATCATAAGGGGGAAGGAGACAAGAAAGTAGGTCCCAATGTTAAATAGAGATGAGCAGAGTGGAAGAAAAAGGGCAGGAAAGTCCACAAAAAAAAATCCAGAGTTAATTAATTAAAGCTCAAAAAGACAGGAGCAACTTGGCCTGGGAATGTTTGAACATTCCCAGAAAAAGGAGGGTACCTCAGCACAGCCTGCCTTTATTATGTTAATCATACAGGCCCAGCTTTTTTTTCTTTTTGAGTTTACCTATATGCTGTTTTTTTTTTCTCTCCCAATCAAGTAGTCTGCAACCCAGGCAATCAATTCAGCATGCAGGCTCAGCCATAAACACAGCAAAAGGCAGGAAGGATTCCATCCTAAAGATTGCATTTTAATAACCAGGATGTCAAGAAGCAAGACTCTCAACTTACTCATTAGCAAACAGACAATAACTCTGCCCATCTTGGAGGAAGGGCAAGCAGTCCTGATATGCTCCCAAACCAGGAAGCTGCTACCCTGGAAGGTGTCTAAAGCAGTAAATTTCTTGTGTTAAGCTAATTTTGCAGAATTACCTAGAGAACTGATAAGAAATTTAATGTCTCATCAAAAATACTTGAGACCACCTAACAAGTCTACACCCCCAGGGCCCGGCCAAACTCCTAAAGAATCCTTAAAAAGGGGAACCCCCAACCCCCAGGCACTCCTCTCTCCGAGGCTGCTGGCACCCTCAAAGTGTGCAACCATTTAACTTCAAACTTTCTCTCTCCGACCTCCCAGGGTGCCCCTCCCTGCCAAGGGGGCCTGCACTTTCTTTCTCCCCAAGTAACTCTAAACAAAACATTCACTCTGCCTCACCACCGGGTCCCTGTCCCTCAACTCTCCACCGCGGTTGGGACAAGGACCAAGGAAAACACACAAGGCTCCCCCAACATCCAGACTTGTCCTGGGAAGTCTCTTGTAGTTCCTTCTCCTTAGCTTTCCCTTCCCTGGTGTTGAGGGGAAATATGCTAAGCACCCTTGGTAACCAACAGAGTGCGTAGTCCCTTTCCTTAGGTGAACTGGAAGCTTTATTACTCTCAAAAATAACTTAAACCTGTTAAGCCAGTTTTCATCTGATCCAACTTCAGTACAGACAAAACAGCAAAATTTGATTATCTTCTGTTTGCCCTTCACCCTGGTACAGGAGGCATCCCCCCAGTACTTAACCTTTACCCCAGCAGGCTATCTGGGAGAATTTCAATGGAGCTCATCTGGCTCCCTTTCTCTGTCTCCCTAGGCCTAGAATTTGTATTTGCCATCTTTCAAGAGGTCCCTGTGTCTGAGTTCCCTGTGTATTCAACCCCCCAGAATGGAGGTTTCTTGCACACACCCTGGGATTCACTTCATCTGTCTCTGGCCATTTCCCTCACGAGAGAACAGAACCACAGATCGGGACTCCACACTCACTTAGTATCTAGGAATGTCTCAGTCACACACGCTCGACCTTCAAAAAATGCCCAACCACCAGGTAGTACGTATATCCCAGTTTTCCTACCTTTGCTTGTGCATGAGGTTGCCTGGTTGCCGCAGTGCCTGCGTTTTTCCCCTGCATCGGTCTCGCTGTCTCCTCACAACAGTCTTGGGTCTTCTTTTGGCCTCCGTGCTAAGGTGAAATGCCTAGATAGAGCAGGCTGCCCAAAGCTGGGTGGGATGCGTCTTCCCACTCTGCTTAGGCCCCCACCTCACACAGGCAAGAGGATCCCAGATGAGCCCCCAAATTGTGAGAATCACACTCACTGGTCCAAACTCAATAAGTGGACATGGAGACAAAGAGAACAGCGGAATGAAGCTTTAGTGATGGTCTTGCAAGATTGGGTGTCTGGTGATCAGGCACACCTGAGACCATTGGCACCAAGTAATTTATTCCCTAGTACACTAGTCCCTCCCCTGGTTCCTCATTGGCTGAGTACTACAGAGTTCACATTCTTTCCTGGACATGGCCTAAGCCAATTATATCCACACTGGGCCTTCTCTGACATTTGTCTTAATTTCATTGGTAGGTTTAAAAAAACTCAAACAGGTATAGCCAGGCCCTTACCAGTTCTCCCAGCCCCACCCCCACTCTCAGCCTGAGCAGCTTCCTGGCATATTTTCCACCACGTTGCCCTTTGTTAATACCTTACTGTTAAAATGTTTAAACCTCCTGGTGGGAATAAATCACATTTAGGTTTTATGCTTTTTCTAACACTCTAGATTCAGGGGTCTTTTTGTTTTTAAATTAGTCAGTTTTCTCTCGTCTGTATCATGCAAATTGTAAATGAGTACTGAGCTGGAGGTAAGACAACCTGAGCTGCTTCTCAGGCATTCTTTTACTAATTACAGAAAGGGGATGAACGCTACCTAGGAAAGTACAAACTGAACATATTAGCTTTGCTAATGACAATGATTTACCATTTGCCAAACCAATACTTCCTTGGGATTGGAAGAAATTTAAGTAAATTCTTGAAGAAAAAAACACAGACTTCATGAATCTTAAGTAAGCTAGCAATTCCACATGCATGTTGCTACTTTATTTTTTAAAGAGTCCAAAAAAACAAGGAATTGACTTTTCTAATATATGAGGGTTCTTAGCATATAATACCACTTTTAAAAACTTACCTTTATTTACATGCATTAGGAAAAATAATGAAATGCTTAAGGGTGAGTGCTTAAAAGTGAGTTGAGGAATATTCCTCAGATATTTCAGGCTGCCTAATCATATTTTTTTAGTATAAGCAGCTTGAAAATGAAAATATTCATTATTTGTTGAAAAATTATATAAAAATGTTTTTAAAAGAACATCCCTGCCTATTTGAGACATCTTGTATTTTACTACCAGACAAAAATACAGAAAAACACAAGTTAACTCCAAATTACTAACTGGTTCATTATTTCATAGTGTTTTTTACCTTTATGTTAGGTGCTGAGATTCATACTCTCTGCCCTTGTGAAGCTGGCAAAACAACTACAACAAAACAATCCTCATAGTTAAAAATCCACCTCAAGAGGAAAGCATCCTAAATAATGGCACTTGAGCTAGAATGATCAGGCTCAGGGTGATCCTCTCCCTCTCTCCTTCGCTCTGTTTTCTCAGTTTCCTATAGTGTGAATATTACACTTAAAGTACCACTGATTGAGATCACTGAGCTAAGTGCTTTGTAAACATTGTCTCATTAATCTTAGTGATTAATAACAATCCCTATTTTATAATTGTAGAAAGTATGGCTTAAAAAGATTAAAAGTCATAGGCATTTACCATAGAGTAATTTGAAACCTGATTGGTTTTACCTTGAATGCTTACAACAACATGAAACATTTGCAAATTACAGGACGTTAAAAACCATTTTCAGAGAGGAGGAGCCAAGAAGGCAGCATGAGTAGGGCAGCAGAAATCTCCTCTGAAAACCATATATATTTTTGAAAATACAACAAATACAACTATTCCTAAAAGAGAGACCAGTGGATGCAGTATAGCAGCCAGATACATCTACATCTGCGAGGACTCAGCATCTCATTAAGAGGGTAAGATACAAGCTGTGGCCCAGCGGGACCCGAGCGCTCCCCCACCCCAGCTCCCTGGTGGGAGGAAAGGAGTCAGAGTGGAGATGGAGTGAAAGCCTAGGACTGCTAAACAACCAGCTCTAGTCATCCGCAATGGGAGTGCAGACACACATTCAATGGTGCGCTGGACATTAGAGAAATGGAAAAGCAAAATTTGCAAGTGTGTCCCTGCAACCAGCTCCCCTGGGACAAAAGAAAAGCGAGTGCTTTTTGAAAGTCTTAAAGGGACAGGGACCTCACAGCTGGATGGAAGCATCCCGGCACACTCAGCCCAGCAGCTGGGAATCCTGGGGAACTCCAGGTGCCCTAACCGCCTGGGCGGCAGCACAGCTCTGAAGCCCCTCATGGTGATAAGCAGCCTGCCAGTTGTTCCCCCAGATGGTGTGGCCCCCAACACAGTGGCCCAGTAGCTGGAAAGGGGCTGGATGCGGAGCAGCCTTGGAGCAGCTGCATGCACCTGTGGCAGCAGTTGAGCAGCTGAGGAACAGCTGCGCATGCCCATGGCAGTGGTGGAGCAGCCCAGGAGAGGCCATGCCCCCAGAAGCCACCCAGAATCTTCTGCTGGTGCGCAGCCACCCAGGCCAGAACCAAAGGCCAATGCTGGTGCGCAGTTGCCCTGCACAGGCAGAACAAACTGGGGCAAGGTGCAAAGAGGCACCGCTCTGGCAGGAGAGCACACCCGGCACACCTGCCACTCCCTGCAGGGTTCTGGGCAATGCTGACAGCAACCCCACCCATGGGAGCTTAGGGGATTAATCTGGAGGCTGCTCCAGGAGTGGGGGTAACCGACACAGGCAGCAGAGAAGGGCATGGTGAACAGTAAAGAGGAAAGGACATTGTCCTCCCAGCTGACACATATGCTACCTGCCTACAGCTACTTCTATCACCATGAAAAGGCAGAAGAATTTGGACCAGTCCAGAATTACCCAGACAACCTCTGAGAAAGGACCTGGGGAGATAGATTTAACCAATTTTCCTGAAAAAGAATTCAAAATAAAAGTCATAACCATGATGATGGACCTGCAGAGAAATATGCAAGACCTAAAGGAGCAAGTAGGGAAGGAGAATACAAAAATAAAACAATCTCTGGAAGGACTTAAGAGCAGACTAGATGAGGTGCAAGAAGGCATTACTGGAATACAAATCAGAGAACAGGAATACAGAGAAGCTGAGGCAGAGAGAGAGATAAAAGGATCTCCAGGAATGAAAGAATATTGAGAGAACTGTGTGACCAATCCAAATGGTACAATATTTGCATTATAGGAGTACCAGAAGAAGAAGAGAGAAAAAGGGATAGAAAGTGTCTTTGAAGAAATAATTGCTGAAAATTCCACAAACTGGGGGGGGGGGGGGCGGCAGAAAATAGTCTCTCAGACCATGGAGGCCCACAGAACTCCCAACACAAGGGACCCAAGGAGGACAACAAGACATATAATAATTAAAATGGCAAAGATCAAAGAGAAGGACAGAGCATTAAAGGCAGCCAAGGAGAAAAAAGGTCACCTACAAAGGAAAATCCATCAAACTATCATCAGACTTCACAACAGAAACCTTACAGGCCAGAAGAGAATGGCATAATATATCTAATGCGATGAAACAGAGGGGCCTTTAATGAAGAATACCGTATCCAGCACAATTATCATTTAAATATGAAGGAGGGATTAAACAATTCCCAGATAAACAAAAGTTGCGGGAATTTGCCTCCCACAAACCACCTCTACAGGATATCTTAAAGGGACTGCC
The DNA here is from genome assembly GCF_030020395.1 of Manis pentadactyla. Lineage (NCBI taxonomy): Eukaryota > Metazoa > Chordata > Mammalia > Pholidota > Manidae > Manis > Manis pentadactyla. Next base: position 68,739,390 of record NC_080029.1, on the reverse strand, counting down.
CTGGATGGAAGCACTCCTAAGATTAAATAGATGTCACCAGAGAAAATAAAATCACACCAAAGAAAGCAGACCAACCAAATACTAACTAAAGGCAAAAAATAAAACTACCCACAAAAGCAGTCAAAGGAAACATAAAAGAGTACAGAATAAAACACCTAATACATAAAGAATTGAGGAGGAGGAATAAGAAGGGAGAGAAATAATGAACTGTCAGACTGTGTTTACAATAGCTTAAAAAGAGAGTTAAGTTAGATGGCTAGATAGTAAAGAAGCTACCCTTGAACCTTTGGTAACCACGAATCTAAAGCTTGCAATGGCAATAAGTACATATCTTTTAATAATAACCCTAAATGTAAATGGACTGAATGCACCAATCAGAAGACACAGGGTAAGAAAATGGATAAAAAAGGAAGACCCATCTATATGCTGCTTACAAGAGACTCACATGAAATCCAAAGACATACACAGACTAAAAGTCAAGGGATGGGAAAAGATATTAGATGCAAACAACAGGGAGAAAAAATCAGGTGTTGCAGTACTTTCATCAGACAAAATAGACTTCAAAACAATGAAAGTAACAAGAGATAAAGAAGGACATTACATAATGATAAAGGGGTCAGTCCAACAAGAGGATATAACCATTAAAAATATCTATGCACCCAACACAGGAGCACCAACACTTGTGAAACAAATACTAACAGAATTAAAGGAGGAAATAGAATGCAATGCATTTGTTCTAGGAGACTTCAACACACCACTCACTCCAAAGGACAGATCCACCAGACAGAAAATGAGTAAGGACACAGAGGCACTGAACAACACACTAGAACAGATGGACTTAATAGACATCTACAGAACTCTACACCCAAAAGCAGCAGGATACACATTCTTCTCAAGTGCACATGGAACATTTTCCAAAATAGACCACATACTAAGCCACAAAAAGAGCCTCAGTAAATTCAAAAAGATTGAAATTCTACCAACCAACTTCTCAGACCACAAAGGCATAAAACTAGAAATAAATTACACAAAAAAAAACAAAAAGGCTCACAAACACATGGAGGCTTAACAACATGCTCCTAAATAATCAATAGATCAATGACCAAATTAAAACAGAGATCAAGCAACATATGGAGACAAATGACAATGACAGCATAAGGCCCCAACTTCTGTGGGATGCAGTGAAGGCAGTTCTAAGAGGAAAGTATATAGCAATCCAGGCCTATTTAAAGAAGGAAGAACAATCCAAAATGAATAGTCTAAAGTAACAACTATTGAAACTGGAAAAAAAAGAACAAATGAGGCCCAAAGTCAGCAGAAGAAGGTACATAATAAAGATCAGAGAAGAAATAAATAAAATTGAGAAGAATAAAACAGTAGAAAAAAATTAATGAAACCAAGAGCTGGTTATTTGACAAAATAAACAAAATAGATAAGCCCCTAGACAGACTTATTAAGAGAAAAAGAGAATCTACACACATCAACAGAACCAGAAATGAGAAAGGAAAAATCACAATTGACCCCATAGAAATACAAAAAATTATTAGAGAATACTATGAAAATCTATATGCTAACAAGCTGGAAAACCTAGAAGAAATGAACCACTTCCTAGAAAAATACAACCTTCCAAGACTGACCAAGGAAGAAGCACAAAATCTAAACAGACCAATTACCAGCAACAAAATTGAAGCAGTAATCAAAAAACTACCCAAGAACAAAACGCCTAGTCCAGATGGATTCACTGCTGAATTTTATCAGACATATAAAGAAGACATAATACCCATTCTCCTTAAAGTTTTCCAAAAAATAGAAGAGGAGGGAATACTCCCAAACTCATTCTATGAAGCCAGCATCACTCTAATACCAAAACCAGGCAAAGACACCACCAAAAAAAGAAATTACAGACCAATATCCCTGATGAACATAGATGCAAAAATACTCAACAAAATATTAGCAAAGTGAATTCAAAAAATACATCAAGAGGATCATACACCATAAACAAGTGGGATTCATCCCAGGGATGCAAGGCTGGTACAACATTCAAAAATACATCAACATCATCTACCACATCAACAAAAAGAAGGACAAAAACCACATGATCACTTCCATAGATGCTGAAGAAGCATTCGACAAAATTCAGCATCCATTCATGATAAAAACTCTTAATAGAATGGGTATACAAGGCAAGTACCTCAACATAATAAAGGCCATATATGAGAAACCCACAGCCAACATCATACTTAACACTGAGAATCTGAAAGCTTTTCCTCTAAGATCGGAAACAAGACAGGGATGCCCACTCTCCCCACTGTTATTCAACATAGTACTGGAGGTTGTAGCCACAGCAATCAGGCAAAATAAAGAAACACAAGGCATCCAGATTGGTAAAGAAGTCAAACTGTCACTATTTGCAGATGACATGATACTGTACATAAAAAACCCTGAAGACTCCATTCCAAAACTACTAGAACTAATATCTGAATTCAGCAAAGTTGCAAGATACAAAATTAATACACAGAAATCTGTGGCTTTCCTGTACACTAACGATGAACTAACAGAAAGAGAAATCAGGGAAACAACTCCATTCACAATAACATCAAAAAGAATAAAATGCCTAGGTATAAACCTAATTAAGGAAGTGAAAGACCTATACCCTGAAAACTACAAGATACTCTTAAGAGAAATTAAAGAGGACACTAATAAATGGAAACTCATTCCATGCTCTTGGCTAGGAAGAATTAATATTGTCAAAATGGCCATCCTGCCCAAAGCAATGTACAGATTCAATGCAATTCATATCAAAATACCAACAGCATTCTTCAATGAACTGGAACAAATAGTTTTAAAATTCACATGGAACCACAAAAGACAATGAATAGCCAAAGCATTCCTGAGAAGGAAGAATAATGCAGGGAGCATCTCACTTCCCAACTTCAAGCTCTACTACAAAGCTACAGTAATCAAGACAATTTGGGACTGGCACAAGAACAGACCCACAGACCAGTGGAATGGAATAGGGAGTCCAGACATTAACCCAAACATATACCATCAATTAATATATGATAAAGGAGCCATGGACATACATTGGGGAAATGACAGTCTCTTCAACAGCTGGTGTTGGCAAAACTGGACAGCTACATGAAAGAGAATGAAACGGGGTCATTGTCTAACCCCATAAACAAAAGTAAATTTGAAATTGATCAAAGACTTGAATGTAAGCCATGAAACCATAAAACTCTTAGATAAAAACAGAGGCAAAAATTTCTTGGACATAAACATGAGTGACTTCTTCATGAACATGTCTTCCCGGGCAAGGGAAACAAAAGCAAAAATGAACAACTGGGACTACATCAAACTGAAAAGCTTCTTTATTTCAAAGGACACCACCAATAGAACAAAGGCATTCTACAGTATATGGGAGAATATATTCATAAACAACAGATCCGATAAAGGGTTAAAATCCAAAATATATAAAGAGCTCATGCTCCTCAACAAACAAAAAGCAAATAATCCAATCAAAAAATGGTTAGAGGAACTGAGCAGACAGTTCTCCAAAGAAGAAATTCAGATGGCCAACAGACACATGAAAAGATGCTCAACATTGCTAGTCATCAGAGAAATGCAAATTAAAACCACAATGAGATATCACCTCACACCAGTAAGGATTGCCACCATCCAAAAGACAAACAACAATAAATGTTGGCAAGGATGTGGAGAAAGGGGAACCCTCCTACACTGCTGGTGGGAATGTAAATTAATTCAACCATTGTGGAAAGCAGTATGGAGATTCCTCAAAACACTCAAAATAGAAATACCATTTGACCCAGGAATCCCATTTCTAGGAATTTACCCTAAGAATGCAGCAGCCCAGTTTGAAATAGACATATGTACCCCTCTGTTTATTGCAGCACTATTTACAATAGCCAAGAAATGGAGGCAAACTAAGTGTCCATCAGTAGATGAATGGATAAAGAAGACGTGGTACATATACACAATGGAATATTATTCAGCCATAAGAAGAAAACAAATCCTACCATTTGCAACAACATGGATGGAGCTAGAGGGTATTATGCTCAGTGAAATAAGCCAGGCAGAGAAAGACAAGTACCAAATGATTTCACTCATCTGTGGAGTATAAGAACAAAGAAAAAAACTGAAGGAGCAAAATAGCAGCAGACTCACAGAACCCAAGAATGGACTAACAGTTACCAAAGGGAAAGGGACTGGGGAGGATGGGTGGGAAGGGAGGAATAAGGAGGGGGAAGGGTTAGAAGAAAGGGGGCATTACGATTAGGATGCATAATGTGGGGGTGGCACGGGGAAGGCTGTACAGCACGGAGAGGACAGGTAGTGAGTGATTCTACAGCATCTTACTACACTGATGGACAGTGTCTGCAATGGGGCATGTGGGGGGATTTTGGTGATGGGGGGAGTCTAGTAAACATAATGTTCTTCATGTAATTGCAGATTAATGATACCAAAAAAAACCCCATATTCATCCCCCAGGAATATGATATAATCTGTTAAAAGATAAAGTAAAAAAAACAATTTCCTGGACTTTAATTTTGTAAATTCTATTTTGTTACAATAAATAAAGAAATTCTTTATTTTCTGTAAGTCAGTTGAATTTCCAACTCTTCCCCTTCCCTTTGGGCTGGTGGGCAACTTATCTGTCATTCTTGGAGCTCTTCCTTCTCAAAGTTACATCAATATTATAAACAAGTTTCAAGGTAATCTGGAGATCCTGTGGACAGTATTTATCTATCTCCACTAGTCACTACTGAAATATCCATTGTCCAAGCCACACACTCCATTCAGGTCAGGGAAACTACCACATTTTAGATCATGCTTTAGCTCCAAAGATAGGGATCTTTGGAGAGATTGGAAACATGTACCCATTCCTCTTGGGAGTCTTGAAATATCTTTGGATCATATTGGAGGATAGGAAGTAGGTCCCTTGCCCCCTCCAAACAGCTGTAACCTCTGTTGGTGTTGTATGAGACTATTTCCCCATACCCTTGTTAACCCTCATGAAAGGTGAGATGAACTTGCCCAAGATGGATCTCCTGTAGGCTGGCTTTCCAAAGAGAGAGAGCTGGACTCCTGCAAAGTTCCATAGAAACTGGTGGTGACCTATGTTTAAAGTGCTAGTACTTGTCAGTCTCAAGATTTCAATCCCACTTCCTCAACCCATCATGCCAATTGAGGAACCAGTGCTTCCTCAACCATAAGGCAATGGAGTAAATACTTAGCTGACCTGCCACAACATGCAGCCACAGGGGGAAGGCTTAGATCCCACCTACCTGACTCCCAAGAAAGGGACTGGCATTCTTCCATCCGTGACCATCAAACTAGCAGCTTAGAACTGTAGCAAAGGTTCTGCACACCATAGTCCTATTGAATCCTGACTTTTGATCTCCCCAGGGAAGTGGTTGCCCTTTCCCTAATCCTGCAGCATAAAAGCATCACAGCCCAAGGATATGAGTAGCTTTCCCAGACCTTGGACTTGGACTCTACTATAGTGGCACATGGTGCCCCAGAACACCTGCTACTGCTCCTCCCTCCTTGAATATTTTCCAGGAAATGCTACTCAAGCAAGCCTGGCATGTGAGATGTGCAGCCATTTGTAATTGTTTACACAATACTTTGACATTATGAAATTAATTTCTTTTTGCTAACCTGAAAGGTGATACATATTATGCTTTTAATATCTACTCCCTTGGCTATTAATGGACTGAACATCTTTCCATATGTTTATTGGTCACTTTTGTTTCCTCCTCTGTGAATTTCTTATTCACAGTCTTTGCCTTTTTCTTATTAATTGGTAGCATTTACTGGAAACCAGTCTTCTGTCTTACATGTGCTGCAAGCCTTTTTTCCCATTGTTTCTTTTCTAACTTTATTTATGGTATCTGTGATTGTAAATAAATTTACATTTTTACATCTGACTTTTATCCAAGCTTCAGTCCCACTTTTTTCTTTATTAAAAACATCTGATCTTCCTTATTTGTTACTTATAAAATCTTACTTTTGACTGGACTCAGAGGATAGATGCTCTCAGAGAGGACAGCCTCTGTCTCTTGAAAATGTTCCTGGTATTTCTCTTTGGTTTCCCATCCTCTTGGCCAAAAGCTTAGCATATTCTGCGACCTCTTCCTTATTTTTCTTAGCTGTTTCTTCAGAACAATATTCCAATGTTTTGTGTTGTAGAACACACAGAATAATGGAATACTAAATCTTGGTTCCTCTGGTTCTGGGTGTCTTGCCTTCTTTGTACAAGGACTTTCTCAGGGCATATTGGTGGACATCCTCTTTTTAGGGAGGTTGGAAACCCTGAGGATTCGGCTAGGTCTTTGGGACCTAGGTAATGAAGGCACTGCAGGGTCAGTCATTCCAGGAATATCCTTCTCTCCCTTTTTACAACAACCAACTTAAGAAACCCTAAATACCGACAGTGTCACCCTGAGCAGATTTACACCTTCCCAGTGCAGTTCCCCTTAGTCTCTTTTTAATTCTAATGCAGCTGCTTTTCCTCTTTTGCCACAAGAGAGAGCCAATCTTACACTTCTGAGTATATATTGGGCATCTTTACTTGCATATACAAAATGAGCTCATCTTACTTTTCTCTTATGAGCCCTCCTTCCCAACTTTTCTGACTCACATGGTTCCAAACTACTACTGGGCATATTGACATGAATTACTTAGGGTCAATTTTAACTTCTCTCTCTCTCTCTCTCTCTCTCTCTCTTTGTAAATCTTTAGGCCCTTTCTAAAGACAGTAAATCAAAAGACACGATGTCAAACACACACACCATGATATTATTCCTTTGGCTTTTTTCAGAGTCGATAGAGAATATATTTTATTGTTATTTTTCTTGAAAAATATAGTTTATACAAAAAGCTATCATTGTGCCAGTTTTTAGCCAATGAAACTATAGTATAAAATGTTTCCATGATTACATAATATGCAAATAAACTCCCTTTTTTACCTTTCCCCCCAAAAAGGGGTTCTTGGAAAGCCCCTTTTCCTGATCTCTTAATATAACAGATGTTTTATGAGTATGTGGGAGCTTCGAAGAGGGCTAGCACTTGCTGGAGTTGTTTCTCCTGCTACCTGTATGTGGTTACCTCCAGGCCTATTTATGGGAATTTCTGTACAAGCTTACTCTATGTTGCCTTTTTACTTGAGCCATACAACCATTGACATTTTATTTTTCAGTAGCCAGCTAGGTAGAAAAAAAATCAGCTGTGATTGTAATTTTAATGAAACAGAATTTACATTGTTTTCAGGCTGTCTGCCAATTTACAATTTAAGAAAGTTAACCCAGATGCAGCCTAATCAGTTTGTCTTTTTTTTTTTTTAATCACCACAGATTCTCTTGTCAAGATCAGATGAAGGGTAATAATATACCCTTAATGGTTTTGCACCCCAGGCTGGAATCAATCCCCACCTTCAGTAGGCATTTCCCAGAGGCTCTAATGGTCCCTTATCCACTCCTGCCCATGGTCCACTGCAGTCACAGTCCCTCTTTTGTCCTGCCCAACCTGTTTCTGTTGGCTTCAGCAAATCCATCAGCAGCTGAGGTGTGGCTTCTTGACCAAATAAGTTGGGAAGCAAATCTGATGTCATTGTAATAGGTCTTCCACTGAGCCATTAATTTTTCATTATATTGAAAGTCTTGATGAATAAATTTGAATTTTACACTCTTCATGGAACACAATTGCAACTTAAATTTCCCAATTCACAGAGCTGATTCCTGTAGCCATTATATTTTATATTTTATCATGTTTCTGTCAGTTAAAGTGCATGCATGTGTGTGTGTGTGTGTGTGTGTACAAATCACTAGAACATTGTATTATCCCACAGAGATATCAAAGTTTATCATGAAACAGGGTAAGATTGTGGCCCCTGTCCCAGGTGTCTGCTTTAAAGACTACAGTGGTAAGTCTAGTATGTAATGCAGAATCAAAAGGCAGGATCAGCTTATCTCAGTCCAAAAATGTTGATTATTTTCCTGTAAAAGAATAAATAAAACTTAAGAGTCCCTTTCATATCCTCTATCAAAATGTAAATGGTCAGACTCATTTCATGGTCCTTTCTTCACCACCAGCCCCTCCCCTACTCTATGCCCAGTTCCCCATTGTAGGAGGCAATTTTATGATATTTTCGCCTTGGACCTGTTTGCCCTCACATCCATTCCTTGACCTTCTGCTGCTCTGCTCTGTATCAAGAGGCACTAATTTCCTCAGCTGTGGTCCCCTTACTTGGCTGGGTCCTGAGTGTGTTGTGGAGGGGATGGTGGAGAGGAATAAGCCAGGGTATCTCTCTTCCTCCTTCCCGGCCAGCAGCTTCATGCATCCATCTCTTGGCAGGCAAGCCAGCCATGGTCTCAGCATCCATTAGCTCTGAGAACACTGCCTTTGCCTTTTATCCCTTCATTTATGGGTAAGGGTGGCTTCTTGCAGTTGTTAATCTTTGGATTGCCACAACACCCCTGTTTGGTGTTACAGCTCTTTCGTCACCCACAGAATCACTTCTGGGTTAGAGTCTCTTCAACTACTCAGGTGGTTCCTATTTCCTGGCTAGACTCTGATGATACACATAACTTCCTCAATACATATGAAATAACCTTGCAGACTTTTTTAAAAAATTTCTGTAAAGACTGGAAATTATTCCATTACCCACAGAGGGCCAAGCCAAAAATACAACTGCCAAGGGGGAAGCCCAAGAAAGTGCAACTTTGTAATTCACTCTGATACATCTGTTGACTAGCTCTATTTAGAATATATTCCTTTAAAATAAACATTTCCCCATCAAAGATGGTTGTAGTAAAGGAATCTCTGCTTTAATGAAACTCAAGAAGTTGAAATATTGCTTTTTACCTAATCATACCATTTCTCTGGTTAAACCTTACTGATTATAGAATTTTTAAAAATAACCTTTTGCAAAGAGAATTATTTCAGTAGTTTGTGGAGAAGGAAAAATTAAGCAACATATAACATTTAATATTGTTCTTTGATTAACTGATAGAAAATATAAAACTAATAACAATAAAAGTAGTTTCTAAGGTTTCTCACTTAGTTTCAAACTGAAGCAATGAATTAGAGCAGAACCCTTTCAACTTTGCTGTCTTTGACATTAAATATCCATGTTTGGTATATTGCATCTTGATGTTATTAATCTGTTTTTTCAGAGTAGAGTGTCAGAAATTTTATAAGTAAGCAGTAAGATTGGGAGGATGTGTGTGTGTGTCACACTTACTTTTGCTGCTGTATATTTCCCCAGGAATAAATGGTGAGATTTCCAAGGAGAAGATGGCATCAATGAGGAAGCCTTACATGTGACATTGTAATAAAATAATTAAGATCTGAAATAACTTTTATAAGTATTTAAATTTCCATTCTTCTTTTTCCTTTATTTATAAAACAAAAGCACTAAGTTTAGTTTTTTATTGCCACATTGCTTTTATCAATAATGAAACTACATGCCATGTACCAAATGCTTGCCATGGGGTATATGTTTTTCTTGCCTATTTCTATATTTATTATATTCATCAAAATAGGCATTTTTACTCTCATTTTATAGATAAAAAACTGAGACTTAGATGTAAATTAATCACTCTACATTGTACAGAATTACTTATTTGTGAAAGAAGAAAAACAAATGGAAAACAGTTTTTGAACCATTTCTTTGTGCATGGGAGGACTTAGTTGGGATTTTTTGCAGGCCTAAAAGTTGAAAATATTGACCCTATTCAATGGAGCATACAATTAGAGTGTTACAGAGCATGAACAGTAACAGGATAAATATCAATCAAGACTATGACTGTGGATATGTCAGATGCTGTTGATTAAATAATCTCTGGAGTAGTTGGGTGAAAGAGAGAGTGGGGCAATTGGTTTGATTGAACTAGGCTAATAAATAATGAGTAAAAGGTAAGTTGGATATAAGATAGATAGGTTTTAAAAGCTAAGCTGACCTAGCCAGGGCAATTAAGTAAGAAAGTGGTAGAAAAGGCATCCAGATCGAAAGGATAAAATACTTAGGAATAAATTTAACAAAAGAAGTACAAAAGATACACTCTGAAAACTTAAAGCATTGTTCAAAGAAACTTAAGAAGACCTAACAAATAGACATCCCACGTTAATGGGTCAAAAGACAATACTGTTAAAATGGTAATGCTCCTGAAATTGATCTACAAACTATAAAATCCAGCTGGGACTTTTGCAGTGACAAGAAGGTCATAGAATAAGCAAAATAATATTGATAAAGAAGGACAAAGTTGGAAGACATATATTTACTGATTTCAAAACTTTCTACAAAGCTACAGTAATCAGGACTGTGTGGTACTGCCATGAGGGTTGACATTTAGATCAATGGAATAATTTGGCAGACTGGAAATAAGCCCTCATATTTGCAGTCAGTTGATGTTTGGCAAGGTATCTGGACAATTCAATAGGGAAAGAATATTCTTTCAACAAATGATGCTGGGACAACTGGCCACATGGACCACATGACTCTCTACTGTCTTTGTTTTGACCCAGGTAAATATTTCTGCCTTGAATCTATAAGCATTTATTTTTCAACCTTGATCTAGTTCAACCATTCACCCAATGCTTGAATTCTGCCTACCATCTCTCTGCTAAGAGGTTTGAGCACATGCTTGAGTATATCTTCCGGCAAAGACCTATCTCCTTTACATTAAGCTCCATTACTTAAATCAGTAGTCCTTTACAGGGAGAATTTTTAGATTGTGTGATTATTTTTATTTTTCATAGCACTTGGAGAATGATGCTGTTACTTAGAGGATATGGTAGGCCTGGGTGACAGATGTTCCACTAGGTATATGTCAGTTTTGTACAACAGAGAATTATGGGACATGACTTTCAAATCTGCCATTAAAATTTGTGTAGGGGAAAATGGTATACACTTATATGAGTTTAGAAAATAATGTTATATATATCATAACAAAGTTTCCTTCCTCACAGTTATAATATAAATGAACATTTCCAGGAATGCAATTCCATTTAAATCAAGGGAATATTGCACTATGTTTTCTGAATGTTGTTCACCATTTCAGAAAATCGTATCAAGAGAACAATGCCACTCACTTGTAATTGCATCACCAATGTAACACCAGTGTTAGCTGGCACACAGAACTGCTACATGCAGACTTAAAACAGAGGAAACCTGAGGCTTTTATTAATGAACTTAAAATTAAATATTATATCAGCAAAGTTAAGCAAGATGGAAGGATCTCACTGAATTTTATTAATAAAATACTTTTTATATTTCATATCATTGCCATCACATATATTTAAAATTTTTGTGACTAACAATGATAAGAAATCCACATTAGAGAAGTTACATAATGAAGTTTGTTTATTTTGGAGGTTGCCTGTTTTTGCCAGTGTACACAGTTCTGTGTCTGTCATAATTTTCCTGTGGTTTCTTGTATCACTACTTCTTTTTGCAGTGCACCCTCCATCCCCTATAGCTTATCAAGGATATGGTCTCCTGGGTCTTTTTAAGTGCCAGAGACTGATTGTGAGCCTCAACATGTGGAGGAATTCAAGGCAGGAGATATGTTTTCAGAGATACTTTGTCACTATCCCGTCATAACATTGGGAATTATTTTGACATTGCACTTACAAATAAGGCCCAGCTCGTTTGTGCTAATATCATGCTTCATCATTTTCTCTGTTTCCAAAGTCTGTAATTTGTCTTGGCATGTTATCCTTATTTCAGTTAAGATTATTTCCCTTTTTTTCTTATAGACAAATAAGTCTGGTCTGTTAGGACTTAGTTTTATTTTATGACCATCTATATCTCCACTCTTTCATCTTCCTGAATTTCTTGTATTGAAGGGTATCTGATCTTAATTTTCTTAAATTCAATTGTATTCATTATCAATAGATGCAAGCATCTGTCTACATAATCAAGTCTTCTTGGTTAGACTTGCCTGAGCATCTATGTATTTGAAATACATATTATTTTATTCTAAACTACTCTTTTTTATTCCACTAATAGTGCCGTGCTGAACCATAGTGGAGCTGAGGTTCCTTTGCACCACTTATCAGCTCCTGAGCTGAGTCAAAATAAAGCATTCCAGAGCCCTGTTCACATCTTCATTTCCTCCCACCTTGCAGCCCAGAGCAGCCTCTGATGTCTGGCCTGGCACAGCAGTCAAGAGAGGGTCTGTCCCTTGGGTTTTCTCTCTGCATGGTAAAATTCCCTGTTCCTTTAGTCACTCTTTACATGATACAGTCTTAACTGTTCAAATAGCAGTAACACGGCGCTTTCAGCTCTATCTCTACAATGGTTTTGAAATCAATCCCCTAATACTCTGTGGTTTATCCTTGAGTTTCACTTGAGTTATTTCAATAACAACTTAATTGATGTTTTCACTTTCTGCTTCCCCTCCTGTCAATTCTTCCACAGAAGCCAGGTTAATCTCTGAAACACAAATGTGATTCTATAGGTCTTTGAGCAGGAGAGTTATATATATATATATATATTATACATATATATAAAATGTATGGAATATATATCATATATATAAATATATATATATATTATATCTCTTACTGTTTGTCCTTTTTTCCCAAGAATTAAGCCCAAGTTCCTTGTTGTTTTACTCATGACTTTCTTAATGCTGATCTCAGATAACTTTCCCAGTATCATTTCCTTTGATCGCCTTTACACATGCTTTGCTTATGTCACACGAATGGGTTGCAACTGCCTAAATACATTCACTGACTTCAAATCCTCATACTTTTATTTAAGCACTTCCACTTGCCTGGAATGACCTCTGCATTTCTGTGAGCATCTTTGCTAGACTTCAAATTCACATTCAGTGGATGCTACTTTTGTGAACTTTAGCTTAAGCTTCAGTCTGATTGACATCTTTTGAATTCTAAAGCCTCTTTTCTGCTTCCCTTACAGTGCTTAAATGATGTCACATATGTGTTGCATATTTTTCTGTTTCCTCTACAAAGTTCCAAGGTCCTTGGTGAATCAACATGGCATAGAATGAAGAATGTGAACTCTGAAGCCAGACCTCTGGGTCCAAATCTGGACTCCACCACTTACTAACTGCATGGCTTTGATATTAATAGTACCTGTGTCTGGGTGTATTAAGCATGAGCATGTCTTCATATTCTGATGCTTCGACACCTGGGCCCTTACTGACCCTGGGGACTTAACTTCTCCTCCCAGGGCTAGCCAGTTCTTAGAGACAGTAAATGACTAGGCTGTGAGCACATCATTCATATGCAAACCAACAATCCAAAGCCTACACCACACTCTCCTCTTCCTCCCATATCAAGCTCTTACACTCCAGGCCAATATTTCCTTGACTCCATCACCCCAAGCCAGGTACCAGGCAACTTAGGATAGCCTCTATACCCCATAGCTCCCTGAAATCATTCAAACTAGCCTATTTTAAACCTGCTTACCCTGCCTTGCTTGTTCCTTCCAATGCAAACCCCTTGCTCACATTTTTCTTCCATTTCCTTTGTCTCCTAATTAACCCTGGTGTTTCCCTGTAAGGCCCTGCATGATGTGGCACATCTCCTCCTCTTGGGAACTATGAATAACAAACTGTCTTTTCCATGGCAGCCATCTCCTGATCTGTTGGCATCACCATACCTGAATAATAACAAAACCTACATATTTTAACGTAAGGAATGTTGGGAGGGCCAAGTAAGTTAATATCTGTAAAGCACATGGATCAATGTCTGACACATAGTTGGTGCTATAAGGGCATTAACTATTAGTTATTGGGGGCAGTGAAGCGATATATAAAGCATCTCTGTTCTCCCACAATGCCTTGCACATAGTAAGTTCTCAATAAATATGTGATAAATAAATGAATGAAGAGCTTCAAATAATTGCTTTCCTAAGAAGTCTTTATTGACAAAAAGCAGGAACAAGTTCATAAATGAATTAGAAAATAGATTAATCAAGAGGAAAACAAGAAAGTAACTATAGGAAAACATTAGCATTGATAATTTAAAAGGGAGTTTCAGAGGGAACCAGGGAGCTGAATAAGCTGAAATCAGAGCAAAAGACTGTTAAAAGAGAAGAGAGAAGGGCTAACAGGAGATAAAGATCTAAGGGGATGTGCAACATCAGAAAGGGACCCAAAAGAGGAAACTCAAGGAGTAGGGGAATCAAACCTGAAGTTTTTATTAGCACAACCTAATTACAATCTTCCTATTTGGGTGTGACTTACCCCTCTGCAGACTGGTACTGACAATGGGGGAATAAAGAGTAGAGCTGCTCAGTGCATGTGCTTAGGGCCAAAGTAGGAACTGCGTGAAATGATTCCATTTTCACTACATGAATTTTCACTTATGAAAAATAAGACTTTTGCAGAAACTATGAATTTGATGAGGACTAAAATTGTGTCATTTCTACAACAGAACAGTAGGTTGTCATAGCACAGAAAATAAATACAAGTGGCAAAATTCCATGTCAGTAATGCATCCAGAATTCACTAATATTGCCCTGAGCAAAAATAATTTGCTAAGCTATATAATGTTAAAGGCAAAGGAACTCTTAGGAAAATCATATGCTTTCACCTGTGAGAAGTCACCTGTCATGGCAGAAGGAAAGAACAACTTAAAAACTTCCAGAAAAAAAATTCAAGTTTTGATTTCGTTAGGCACATATCACATCTTTCTCACCAACAGTGAGAATTTTTTCTCACAGTTATAGAAGAGAAAGCAAAGCTGAACTGAGCCAAAGTGTCCTGTATGAAAAAAAAAATCAGTATCCATAAGCTTGGAAAAACACAATATTTCATTTTCAATTTTTTAAGGAAATATGACAAATACAAAAACAGAACAGATGTTATGTCTCTAAGTAACATCATCTTTGACACATCTTGAAGATTTGTGAAACCTCCTCTATTTTATTTCTAATTTTTTATATCATGAAGATGGAAATGTTTGATTTTTATGTTCCTTTGGGTTGTTAATCTTCTGCTCTTTTTCTACCATACCACAAGCAAATACTTGCCCTTAGGCCTTCTCAATCTATAATCAAAGGGTCGTTTAAGTGCAGTTACTCATTTTATTTAATTTAACTGTGCAGCATAATTATTATTTACAGACTGTGAAGAAATAGCTACAGAAAACTATGCCAGTACTAAGTATATTATGGTATGATATAAATGTACTATTGTGTCACCTCTGCAACCCTTTAGGCGAAATTACTGTTTATTTTCCAAAATAAATTTATGAATCACAAAAAGAAAATGTACACAGAAAATTTGAGTTCTTTACCTCGTACAACAAATCAATGTTACAGTCAACAGCTTTGTTCTTTATTTATTAAGACCTAATATACAATGATGAAATTATTAGACAAAGTAATGAGTCTCTATCAATCTGTCTTTAGTTTCATAAAACCCAGCTTTACTCTGTCAGCCTTGTCAGTACTACTGAATATTAATGGGAATAAAGTTAATTGCTGGGTGGGAAAAGGTCTTACTCAAAGTGAAAAGGAAGCACCTTGTTGAAATCTGTCATTTTTGACAAGCCATAATTTATTTCTACTTAGTGATATGTACTGGCAGTTTTCAAATCTCACTCTTATCTTTACCACAAATTCTAATTATTTTCATTTGGGATATTGTTGGATCCTAAGCCTCTGACCACTTTCATCATTTAGAAATAAATTATTTTATGAAAAGTGGTTACACATCGTGGTGGAAGGAATTTTGCCTAAGTATAGGGAAGCAATTGCCTTCTGCAACCTCTAGAAGACATACAAGTGTATTTATTATATCTTAGTAACCAATAAGGAGAGGAAAGCAATGACTTTCAGAATAAGAAAGGGCTCTATGTGAACATGCTAAACAATTTAATTCAAAGAAAATGAATAATGAATAATCACTCAGGGGTTTGTCCTGATTAGAGTGCCACCTGATTGGAAACACAAAATTCAGTTGTGTTAGGAATCTTAAGAAGTTTCCATTGAACTATAAGCAGTTATAACTTTAAAACAATACATATTTTACTTTAAATCAGTAGCCTATCAGATGCAGTGTCATTCTTAACTCAGTAGAGTTTAGGAAATAAATTAACCCTGAAAATAAGCACTGGCCAGCTTATAAGATTTTTATTAAAAAGTATCAAATTCTTATTAGGAAAGACCAAATTGTCTATTTCCCCTACATATATCCTTGTATTGTTGGAAATCTTGAGTGACCAAGTATTAGTTGAAGGTTCACTGTGGTCCATACACAAATAATAAAGAAAGCACTGGAAAGAAAAGAAACAGCTAGAAGGAGAAAAGGTAGCCTAATGGGATCAATACAGGATTTTGTTTTTAGAAATTAGACTTTGTTTCCTAGTGACTTTGATAATGGTTTAATAAATGAAATCCATCTGTCCTCAAGGCCTGGCCTCTTCATTATATTTGGCACGTACATTTAATAACATTTCAGGAACCTGATCTTTTCCTCCTGGCTGAAAGTAAGTGCCACATGTGACTGGCCAGCAGATTGGGTGGCATTTATGTTGTGGTTCTTAGTCATCCCAATTTTTCTCCACCACATCCCAGTCACAATGGGGAAAAATGAAAAGCAGCTGCTAACAGCCTCACAACAGTTCTGTAATTACTTTCCTGGGCTGGCATTATATGATTTGACAATGGCCTGGGGATGTAACAAATAAGAAAAACCTTGTCATTCAATTTAAAAGGCTTCCTACCAGGGCAACACACTCCCCACTTCATCAGAATGACAGTACTCGGCCGACACAGCCCGCGTGTTTAGTGCTGAGCATGTAACTGCAGCCAGGCGGTGCCAAGCACAAGCAGCCAGCTTGCTTTCTTGTTGACGCTACACTGAACTGAAAGAGGAATCCTAAACTTAGGCCAGAGACTCACATCTCAGGTCCAAAAAGCACCAACCTATTTATTCTAAAAAGAAATGGTGATATATTGGAGCATTTTAGTTAAAAGAGCAGTTTTTACAGATGGTAATTGCTTTGCCAAAAATTTCAAGTTTCCTTGATACTAATACATGTTATTTTCATAGTTTTGTGTAATCAAGTTTCTACCTTTCTCCTTTCACTCCTGCCTTTCTAAGACAGTATTAGGAACTCATGGAAGTCTAACAAAAGTCAAACAATTATCAGTGAGTCAAAACTATAAAGATTTTAGCCCTTATATCCTTGTCCAATAAGAATCTGGTGAGTGACCCTCCATCTTGTGATTCCAAGACTCAGAGTCCTTTCATCTACTGACTCCATTACCTCCTATGGCTTCCAAATCATCCACTGTATCCTCTCCTTCTGACCACAAGACAAGGGAAGAGAAAAAAATCAGAAGGGAAACTTAAGGACTTGGCCTGGGAGGTGTGAACCTATTCTATAGGGTTTCTACCCTCTTCTGTCCGGAACTACTCTTACGACCCCACCTACGACGCGGGCTGAGAGGTAGAGTCCAGCAGTGTACCAAGGGAGAGGTACTGTCAGTCCCTGCCATGGTGCATCGCACAATAAGGCGAATGACCATTAATCATTGATATTTACAACCACTTAAAAGTGACCTTTAATAGTCATGTCCCCTAGCAAACTGTAGAGCTCTTCTCCACTAGTATCAGTGATGAAGTGCTTCTTGAAGGCAATTTCCAGTGTTATGCTAATCATAACTATCCTTTAATTGGTGGGATAACTAGAGGAAAAACATTCTTTTTTTTCCTTCAGAAGCTATCAGTCTAGTCTTAAAAGCTTAACAAAGCATTCATTCACTCACAATTATTCATTGAATAACTACAGTGTATCAGTCATTGTTCTTGGTGCTTCAAATGTATCAGTGAACAAAGAGACAAAAAAATCCTGTCCTTGTGATCTTTATATTCTAGAGGAATGCGATACTAAACAACAAGCATAAGAAATAAGTACAATATATGGTATAAATAAGATGGTAAGTACAAAATAATGAATGCTTAGATGGGGTCTTGGTTGTGTTTAGGACAAACTTCATTGAGAAGGTAGTAATTACTTAGACTTGAAGGAGTGAGCAATTAGAAATGCAGGTATCTGGAAAAGAAACATTTTAAAAGAAGGAAAAGTGAGGTGGGACCCTGAGGCAAGAGCGAACCTGGCATGTTTGATGAATGTTAAGAGGGCAGAATCACTGGTATAAAATGGGTGATAGAGAAAATAGAATCAAAGGAAATCCAAGATTTCAAGGGGCAGTTCATATAGGGCCCGTTGGCTTTTACCCTGCATGAAGTGGGAGGGTTTTGAGCAGAAGAGAGATGTTGTATGACTTTAGTTTTAACAACTTTACTCCAGCTGCTATGTTGTGAATAAACTGCAGGAAGATGGGGGTAGAAACGGACCAGTTAGAAGAACATTTGAGTAATAGTTCAGGTGGGAAATGATAGTGGATTTATGAGGATATATCAGTGGAGATGGAGGAAGTGTTTGGATTCTGATTGTATTTCGGATCTTTCTTATATTTTGAATGGCACACTTTCTTTCTGAATTGGCTATAGGGTGTGAGAAGAAGGGAGAAGCCAAGAAAGACTAAGAATTTTTGGCACAAGTAACTAAAAGAATGGAGTTGCCATCCTCAGAGATGGAGATGGCTAAAAATAGAGCAGATTAGGTGGCAGGAATGACTGCAGCTTTGGACATGGTGAATTTGAAATGTCTACTACACACCCAGTCATATTGAACTGGCCGTTATATATGTGAGTCTGAAGTACAGAAGAGAGGTCTGGACTGCTGCTATAAAACTGGGAGTCATTCACTTAGGTGATATTTAAGGTGAAGAGATAGAATGAGATGCCAGACAAGTATATACGTGTGCCTTTTGCTCAAAACCCTCCAGTGAGTCCCTGCTTCATGCAGAGTAAAAGATAATGTCTTTACAGTGGCCCATAGACCCTACATGAAATGCCCCCTTGAAATCTTAGACGTCCTCTGATTCTGTTTTCTCTATCACTCACAACACATCACCCATACTGCCCTCTTAACATTCATCAGGTTCAAGAATGTTCTAGGATGCTCAAATATTGAGAAGTTGGAGAAGAATCACCAACAGAGCAGACTAGAAGGAACAATTAAACAAAGCAAAAGGAAACTGGGAAAGAGTGTAGTGTTCTGGAAGGCCAGCGTATCTGGGAGACAAGAATGTCAAATGGTGTTGATAGGTCAAGAGAGATGAGGATTGAAAATTGATCCTTGGACTTACCAATGTGGAGGCTATCGACAACCGTGACCACCTTTTGAGTGGATGGTGGAGTGAAAGCCACACTGGAGTGCATAGGAAAGTTTTGTGGAAATGAATATAGATACATCTTTCAGTGAGTTTTGTTGCAAAGGGGAACAAAGCCATATGGCATCATTTGGCAGATAAAGTGTACTCAAGAGAAGAGTTCTTTCGAGATATGAAAAGTAATAATATTTTTATGTATGTTGTGGGAATGATCTTATTGAGAGTGAAAACAGAAAAGTGGTGGAGGGTAAATTGCTGAAGTAATGCCTTGAATAGTTAAGAGGAGTATGTTACATTCCCCTTTGTAATGGGTACAAAGTTACAGAGAGGCTTTAGATAATAGCATGGATAATATGTCTATGGTAATAGTCACAAATGTTACCAGATGTAGGAGAGGTTGTGGGAAGATCTGTGGAAACCCTCAGCAAAGTAGGGAGAAGACATAAAAGCACCAAAGAATAAGCAAACAAAACTCAACATTATTAAAGAGTTCTAAAGGAAATACTTCTAAAACTTTATGAATTTATGTAGGCTATTTTGGGAAAGACACCTTTGGAACTGATTAATATGGTGTTACATCTGCACCATGAATATTTATGACCTAGGTCTCATGAATTCCATTTTCATGATTATCCTCATTTTTCCATACTGTATATTCTCCATTCCATTCAGGCTAGTTTCCTAACTAGACTGTTGTGGGTTGAATTATGTCCCCAAGGAAGATAACTGGTGAGCTACTAACCTTTAGTACCTGTGAATATGACCTTGTTTGGAAATAGGTCTTTGCAGATGTGTGTACGAGGTCATAATGGGTTAGGGCCTAAAATCCAGTGACTGGTATCCTTATAAGGAGAAAGATTTGGACAAACACAGACAAACGGAGGGAAGACAGCCATGGGAAGACAAAGGCAGAAATTGGAGTGATGTAGCTATAGATGAATGCACACCAGGAATTGCCAATTTCTAGAAGCTGGGAAGAGGCAGGGTGGTTCCTCCCCAGTGCCTTCAGAGGTAACTTGGCTTTCAGACTTCTAGCCTCCAGTACTATGAGAGAATAAATTTCATTTTAAGCCACCTGGTTTCTGCAATTGGTTACAGCAGCTGTAGGAAACTACATAAACCATGATCATTTTAGCATACATACTTTTTTAAAATTTTTTAATTTTATTATTTATTATTTTTATTTTTATTTTATTTTTTTTTCCTGGATAATTATTTTTTATTGAAGGGTAGTTGACACACAGTATTACATTAGTTTCAGGTGTACAACACAGTGATTCAACATTTATATACATGATAATTCTAGGTACCAGCTATCACCATACCAAGTTGTTACAATATTTTGACTATATTCCTTATGCTATACATTACATCCCGGTTACTTATTTATTTTACAATTGGAAGTGTGTTTATATATATATATACATATATATGTATTTTTTTATTGGGAGGGCATCTCTCATATTTATTGATCAAATGGTTGTTAACAACAATAAAATTCTGTATAGGGGGGACAATGCTCAATGCACAATCATTAATAAACCCCAAAACTAATTTTCGTCAGTCTCCAATCTTCTGATGCATAACGAACAAGTTCTTACATGGAGAACAAATTCTTACATAGTGAATAACTTACATGGTGAACATTACAAGGGCAGTCATCACAGAAACTTTCGGTTTTGCTCATGCATTATGAACTATAAACAGTCAGTTCAAATATGAATATTCATTTGATTTTTATACTTGATTTATATGTGGATACCACATTCCTCTCTTTATTATAATTATTTTTAATAAAATCCTGAAGTGGTAGGTAGATATGAGATAAAGGTAGAAAACATAGTTTAGTGTTGTAAGAGAGCAAATGTAGATGATCAGGTGTGTGCCTGTGGACTATGTGTTAATCCGAGCTAGACAAGGGCAGTAAAACATCCACATATGCAGAAGATTTCTCTCAGAACAGGAGGGGGGAGGTTCTAAGCCTCACCTCTGCTGATCCCCATTTTCTCGCCTGATGGCCCCCCTGTGACTGTGCCTGTCTTAGGTTGTTCCTCCCTTGAGGAATCTTACCCGTCTCTGGCTAACCAGTCATCTTCCGGGGCCATACAGGGAAATGTTAAGTTGGTAAGTGAGAGAGAAGCCTTATTGTTTGAAAAGGTTAGCTTTTTACTTCTTTGCATATTTATGCCCTGTGGCTTCTATGCCCAGCATTTGTCTTGAGGTGTCTTTACCACTTGGAAGAATTATGATACTCGGTAAATTCGACATGAGGCACGAATTCTATTTAAGGGTTGTAATTAGGTAGGAAGAAGAAAAGCTATAGAAGTAGCAGGCAGAAGAAAACCTGGGAAGATTGATTATTTCTTTGACATATCTTCTTGTAGAGTAGCTTCAGCATGGATAGGTTTTAAACTACTAATTAAATTGTGCACACACATTAACATAATAGGAGTACAGTTATGTAACCAAAGCATACCTGTAATTACCAGCCATCTCCAGTGAAACCAAGAAAACCAGTTAGGCACCTTAGGCATTTGTGAAAACTTATCTATGATATGGTGGATATTGTCCAACTGAACTTGAACAGTCTGAGAGAATTCAGATAAATTAAAACAACCCATTCCTGGGGACTGTTCACATCCCATATGTTCTTTTAACAGTAAATAGTCTGTAGTTGTAAGATTTTGGAGTGCTACAATTTGCACTTCTCCTAATTCTTGGTTGAGTTCCAACAGTATAGATCCAGTCAAATTTGTTGTTTTACTGTATGCACAGGCCAGCTTAGATATCTCCTTCTTCATTCCCATGGCAAGTCCAGGAACCGGTGGGATGAGTGCATCTACAGCTGTAGCAGTGCGTGGATCTTTGTTGGGGTTTTTTGATGATCATCTTCTGGCATGAGTCTTCCAGAGAGTGCTGATGTTGGAAGTTCTTTTTCATATCGTATCTTAGTTCATTTTCTGGGTAGCCCAATTAGGCTTTGATCCTCTGTATAAACACAAACAGACCCTTTGCCTACACTTTTATATGCCCTTTATATCATTGTGTAGAACTCATTGGAGGTCACCACACAGGAACTGCTTTTTTTTTTTTTTTTTTTATCATTAATCTACACTTACATGACGAATACTTTGCTTACTAGGCTCTCCCCTATACCAGGTCCCCCCTATATACTCCTTTACAGTCACTGTCCGTCAGCGTAGCAAACTGTTGTAGAATCACTACTTGTCTTCTCTGTGTTGTACAGCCCTCCCCTTTCTCCCACCCCCCTATGGATGCTAATCTTAATACCCCCCTTTCACTCCCCCCCCTTATCACTCCCTACCCACCCATCCTCCCCAGTCCCTTTCCCTTTGGTACCTACTAGTCCATTCTTGAGTTCTGTGATTCTGCTGCTGTTTTGTTCCTTCAGTTTTTCCTTTGTTCTTATACTCCACAGATGAGTGAAATCATTTGGTATTTCTCTTTCTCTGCTTGGCTTGTTTCACTGAACACAATACCGTCCAGCTCCATTCATGTTGCTGCAAATGGTAGGATTTGCCCTTTTCTTATGGCTGAGTACTATTCCATTGTGTATATGTACCACATCTTCTTTATTCATTTATCTATCAATGGACATTTAGGTTGCTTCCAATTCTTGGCTATTGTAAATAGTGCTGCGATAAACATAGGGGTGCACTGGTCTTTCTCATACTTGATTGCTGCATTCTTAGGGTAAATTCCTAGGAGTGCAATTCCTGGGTCAAATGGTAAGTCTGTTTTGAGCATTTTGATGTACCTCCATACTGCTTTCCACAGTGGTTGAACAAGTTTACATTCCCACCAGCAGTGTAGGAGGGTTCGCCTTTCTCCACAGCCTCGCCAACATTTGTTGTTGTTTGTCTTTTGGATGGCAGCCATCCTTACTGGTGTGAGGTGATACCTCATTGTAGTTTTAATTTGCATTTCTCTGATAATTAGCGATGTGGAGCATCTTTTCATGTGTCTATTGGCCATCTGTATTTCTTTTTTGGAGAACTGTCTGTTCAGTTCCTCTGCCCATTTTTTAATTGGGTTATTTGTTTTTTGTTTGTTGAGGTGTGTGAGCTCTTTATATATTCTGGACATTAAGCCTTTATCGGATGTGTCATTTTCAAAGATATTCTCCCATACTGTAGGGTTCCTTTTTGTTCTATTGATGGTGTCTTTTGCTGTACAGAAGCTTTTCAGCTTAATATAGTCTCACTTGTTCATTTTTGCTGTTGTTTTCCTTGCCCGGGGAGATATGTTCAAGAAGAGGTCACTCATGTTTATGTCTAAGAGGTTTTTGCCTATGTTTTTTTCCAAGAGTTTAATGCTTTCGTGACTTACATTCAGGTCTTTGATCCATTTTGAGTTTACTTTTGTATATGGGGTTAGGCAATGGTCCAGTTTCATTCTCCTACATGTAGCTGTCCAGTTTTGCCAGCACCATCTGTTGAAGAGACTGTCATTTCGCCATTGTATGTCCATGGCTCCTTTATCAAATATTAATTGACCATATATGTCTGGGTTAATGTCTGGATTCTCTAGTCTGTTCCATTGGTCTGTGGCTCTGCTCTTGTGCCAGTACCAAATCGTCTTGATTACTATGGCTTTATAGTAGAGCTTGAAGTTGGGGAGTGAGATCCCCCCTACTTTATTCTTCTTTCTCAGGATTGCTTTGGCTATTCGGGGTCTTTGGAGGTTCCATATGAATTTTTGAATTATTTGTTCCAGTTCATTGAAGAATGTTGCTGGTAGTTTCATAGGGATTGCATCAAATCTGTATATTGCTTTGGGCAGGATGGCCATTTTGACGATATTAATTCTTCCTAGCCATGAGCATGGGATGTGTTTCCATCTGTTAGTGTCCCCTTTAATTTCTCTTAAGAGTGACTTGTAGTTTTCAGAGTATAAGTCTTTCACTTCTTTGGTTAGGTTTATTCCTAGGTATTTTATTTTTTTTGATGCAATTGTGAATGGAGTTTTTTTCCTGATTTCTCTTTCTGTTGGTTCATTGTTAGTGTATCGGAAAGCCACAGATTTCTGTGTGTTGATTTTGTATCCTGCAACTTTGCTGTATTCCAATATCAGTTCTAGTAGTTTTGGGGTGGAGTCTTTAGGGTTTTTTATGTACAGTATCATATCATCTGCAAATAGTGACAGTTTAACTTCTTCTTTACCAATCTGGATTCCTTGTCTTTTTTTGTTTTGTCTGACTGCCATGGCTAGGACCTCCAGTACTATGTTAAATAACAGTGGGGAGAGTGGGCATCCCTGTCTAGTTCCCGATCTGAGAGGAAATGCTTTCAGCTTCTCGCTGTTCAATATAATGTTGGCTGTGGGTTTTTCATAGATGGCCTTTATTATGTTGAGGTACTTGCCCTCTATTCCCATTTTGCTGAGAGTTTTTATCATGAATGGATGTTGAACTTTGTCAAATGCTTTTTCAGCATCTATGGAGATGATCCTGTGGTTTTTGTCTTTCTTTTTGTTGATGTGGTGGATGATGTTGATGGACTTTCAAATGTTGTACCATCCTTGCATCCCGGGATGAATCCCACTTGGTCATGGTGTATGATCCTTTTGATGTATTTTTGAATTCGGTTTGCTAAAATTTTCTTGAGTATTTTTGCACCTACGTTCATCAGGGATATTGGTCTGTAGTTTTCTTTTCTGGTGGAGTCTTTGCCTGGTTTTGGTATTAGGATGATGTTACTTCATAGAATAAGTTTGGGAGTATCCCCTCCTCTTCTATTTTTTGGAAAACTTTAAGGAGAATGGGTATTATGTCTTCCCTGTATGTCTGATAAAATTCCGAGGTAAATACATCTGGCCCGGGGGTTTTGTTCTTTGGTAGTTTTTGGATTACCGCATCAATTTCGTTGGTGGTAATCGGTCTGTTTAGATTTTCTGTTTCTTTTTGGGTCAGTCTTGGAAGGTTGTATTTTTCTAGGAAGTTGTCCATTTCTCCTAGGCTTCCCAGCTTGTTAGTATATAGGTTTTCATAGTATTCTCTAATAATTCTTTGTATTTCTGCGGGGTCCGTCGTGATTTTTCCTTTCTCGTTTCTGATACTGTTGATTTGTGTTGACTCTCTTTTCCTCTTAATAAGTCTGGGTAGAGGCTTATCTATTTTGTTTGTTTTCTCGAAGAACCAGCTCTTGGTTTCATTGATTTTTTCTATTGTTTTATTCTTCTCAATTTTATTTATTTCTTCTCTGATCTTTATTATGTCCCTCCTTCTGCTGACCTTAGGCCTCATTTGTTCTTCTTTTTCCAATTTTGATAATTGTGACATTAGACCGTTCATTTGGGCTTGTTCTTCCTTTTTTAAGTATGCTTGGATTGCTATATACTTTCCTCTTAAGACTGCTTTTGCTGTGACCCACAGAAGTAGGGGCTTAGTGTTGTTGTTGTCATTTGTTTCCATATATTGCTGGATCTCCATTTTGATTTGGTCATTGATCCATTGATTATTTAGGAGCGTGTTGTTTAGCCTCCATGTGTTTGTGAGCCTTTTTGCTTTCTTTGAACAGTTTATTTCTAGTTTTATGCCTTTGTGTTCTGAAAAGTTGGTTGGTAGGATTTCAATCTTTTGGAATTTACTGAGGCTCTTTTTGTGGCCTAGTATGTGGTCTATTCTGCAGAATGTTCCATGTGCACTTGAGAAGAATGTGTATCCTGTTGCTTTTGGATGTAGAGTTCTGTAAATGTCTATTAGTTCCATCTGTTCTAGTGTGTTGTTCAGTGCCTCTGTGTCCTTACTTATTTTCTGTCTGGTGGATCTGTCCTTTGGAGTGAGTGATGTATTGAAGTCTCCTAGAATGAATGCATTGCATTCTATTTCCTCCTTTAGTTCTGTTAATATTTGTTTCAGGTATGTTGGTGCTCCTGTATTGGCTGCATATATATTTATAATGGTTATATCCTCTTGTTGGACTGAGCCCTTTATCCTTATGTAATGTCCTTCTTTGTCTTTTGTTACTTTCTTTATTTTGAAGTCTGTTTTGTCTGATACCAGAATTGCAACACCTGCTTTCTTCTCTCTGTTGTTTGCTTGAAATATCTTTTTCCATCCCTTGACTTTAAGTCTGTGCATGTCTTTGGGTTTGAGGTGAGTCTCTTGTAAGCAGCATATGGATGGATCTTGCTTTTTTATCCATTCTATTACTCTGTGTCTTTTGATTGGTGCATTCAGTCCATTTACATTTAGGGTGATTATTGAAAGGTATGAATTTATTGCTATTGCAGGCTTTAAGTTTGTGGTTACCAAAGGTTTAGGTTTAGCTTCTTTACTATCTTACTGTCTAACTTAACTCGCTTGTTGAGCTATTATAAACATGGTCTGATGATTCTTTATTTATCCCCCTTCTTATTCCTCCTCCTCCCTTCTTCATATGTTGTATGTTTTGTTGTGTGCTCTTTTTAGGAGTGCTCCCATCTAGAGCTGTCCCTGTAGGATGCCCTGTAGAGGTGGTTTGTGGGAGGCAAATTCCCTCAACTTTTGCTTGTCTGGGAATTGTTTAATCCCTCCTTCATATTTAAATGATATTCGTGCTGGATACAGTAGTCTTGGTTCGAGGCCCTTCTGTTTCATTGCATTAAGTATATCATGCCATTCTCTTCTGGCCTGTAGGGTTTCTGTTGAGAAGTCTGATGATAGCCTGATGGGTTTTCCTTTGTAGGTAACCTTTTTTTCTCTCTGGCTGCCTTTAATACTTTGTCCTTGTCTTTGATCTTTGCCATTTTAATTATTATGTGTCTTGGTCTTGCCCTCCTTGGATCCCTTGTCATGGGAGTTCTGTGTACCTCTGTGGTCTGAGAGGCCATTTCTTCCCCTAGTTTGGGGAAGTTTTCCGCAATTATTTCTTCAAAGACATTTTCTATCCCTTTTTCTCTCTCTTCTCCTTCTGGTATTCCGATGATGCGTATATTATTCCTTTTAGATTGGTCACTCAGCTCTCTTAAAATTCTTTCATTCCTGGAGATCCTTTTATCTCTCTCTGCATCAGCTTCTCTGCGTTCCTGTTCTCTGTTTTCTAGTCCATTAATGGTCTCTTGCATCTCGTCCATTCTGTTTTGAAGTCCTTCCAGAGCTTGTTTTATTTCTGTATTCTCCTTCCTTAGTTGTTGCATATTTCTCTGCAAGTCCATCAGCATGGTTATGACTTTTGTTTTGAATTCTTTTTCAGGAAGACTGGCTAAATCTATCTCCCCGGTTCCTTCTCAGGGGAAGAAGTAGCAGATGTTGAAGCTGTCTGGGTTAGTTTTGTCTGGATCATATTTTTTTGCCTTTTCATTTTGACAGGTGCTATTGACTGTCAGCTGGGAGGGCCAAGATTTTCAGTTGCTACTGGCCTTTCTTTACTGGGACAACTGCGACCCCTAGTGGGTTGTGTTGGGTAATTGCGTGTAGACTGGGTCTTCGTGTCTTGCCTGGTGGGAAGGGAGGAATTTCCTTTTCTGTGGGCGGAGTTTGTCTCAGGCTGCTTCTCTGCTTTAGCAGCGCCCGGAGGGGTAATGGGCGGGGGGGCTGTTTTTCTGTTTACCTCCATGAGGGGTCTCAGAGCTGTTGCCCAGGGGGTTAGTGCACCCGGTTTTCCCTATAATTTCCAGCTGCTGGACTATGACCTGTGTTGTTTCCATCAAGCTGTTAAGTCCCTGTCCCTTTATGACTTTCAAAAAGCCCCCGCTTTTCTTTGTCACAGGGGCATCAGCTTCGGCACCCGGTCAGAGGTCTTGCTGCCCTGTTTCCCCAGTATCCAGGGCCCCCCGCCCACGCAGTGTGTCTGCGCTCTGGTGGGGGTGGCTGGGGCTGGGTGTTCAGCAGTCCTGGGCTCCGTCTCCCTCCCGCTCTGCCTATTCTTCTCCCACCGGGTGCTGGGGGGAGGGGCGCTCAGGTCCCGCCGGGCCGGGGCTTGTATCTTACCCCTTTCACCAGTCACTGGGTTCTCGCTGGTGTAGCTGCAGTCTGGCCACTGTCCTGCGTCTTCTGGTCTCTCTTTTAGGACTAGTTGTGTTTGTGGTATTTTCAAAAGTATATATGTTTTTGGGAGGAGATTCCCACTGTCCTATTCACGCCGCCATGTTGGCTCCGCCTCCAGCATACATACTTTTGTTGTGCTCTTCCCCTTACACAAAAAGCCATCTCCTTTCCTCAGTTCACTTATTCATATGTTTTGATACACAATTAAATTATATATTGCAAGCATTTATGTAAGATGGTCTACAACCAGAAGTTGAACTACATAACAAAGTAAAAAAGGAAAAGTAGGCAATGGCAAGTTGAAAATAAAAGAGTCTGTATTTTGTATTTGTTATCAAAATAATTTCAGGAACTCAACCCAAGCAAATTCTGAATGCATCTGCCTCAGAGAAAATACATAAAAGTTTTTAGCACTTGAGGAAAAGAGACTCTTACTTGGGAGTAAACCGTTGTATTGTAGATGTCAGTCATTGTCCTCATTCCCAGTCTATGCTTCTTCCTAAGGAAAGCTCTGTCCATGGCCTCTGCTGGAAGGATTGCCACAGAAAACAATAATTACTCCAATAAGCCTAACCTACTTGCCATAGATGATTGCATGAACTGGAGTCTTTCTTTTGGAAATTGTAAAGTGAGCACTAAATGAGTCAGTCAGCTGTGGAAGAAGAGAAACAATGTCTGTAAAGACAGATAAAAGTTAGTCCATGCCAAGCCAAAGTCGTGGTATTTTGTGGGAGTGGAGAGAACATGGGCAAACACAGAAAGCTGGCTTATGGAGGAAAGTAGGAGAACAAGCAAGATGAGCTGCAAGAAGCAGATACCCACGAGCATGGACCTCTGTTAAAGTCAGAGTGGGTAGCTTTGCCTGGCCATTTAGATCCCATCTAATAAATACTGGTGTTATTATTTCCCACTGTTAAATTCCTGTGAGATGGCCTCTTAATCCTTAAACCAAACTCCTCTATTGATCACCCTTCAAATCAAATACCTGCACATTCTTGCAGAGAAGGGTCTGGTGTGCTGTATTTTATTAAGAAGATGTATTTCTGGAAGTAGACATGGAACTGAATTAGGACTATGGTGGGATGAAGATGTATTCCCAACCATGAACAACAGCAGTAATCCTTTTCTCTTAAAATTCTTGGAAGTCATGAT
Source organism: Manis pentadactyla (assembly GCF_030020395.1). Taxonomy (NCBI): domain Eukaryota; kingdom Metazoa; phylum Chordata; class Mammalia; order Pholidota; family Manidae; genus Manis; species Manis pentadactyla. The sequence continues at coordinate 68,710,006 of NC_080029.1, read as the reverse complement.
ATTTTTATATCCATTATTTCTTTTCACCACCATTTCATACAATCATTGGTCAGTGCTAATAGGTTGCTGTGTTACTAGATTGCCATGATGTTATGGTGTCTTTCATAATAATAAGGATATTGTGAATCCCAGTTGGTAATAACCCTGACTACCTTCTATTCTTTTCCCCTATAGATCAGTTAGTATGCCCAGACACTAGTTAAGTGATTTTAACAACCGTAAAATTTGCATTTTCAAATCTGGCATGATTCTCCTTCTCTGTTTGTTTGGGACAGGTTCAACTCCATCTCTTGACCGTTTTGGTCAGGCAGGATGTGTGAAAATTGTTCCCTATAACAGAAACTAAATGGTGAGAAAATGTGCCAACATGGAATAAAGAATGTATGATTTAAAGGTAGGACCTTGGATCACAGAGGAAGGAGAAGGTCAGCAAATCCTATTCTCAAAGGCCAAGTAAAAAAATTTTACAGAATTGTCAAAGCAAACTTGCCATGCATTTCAGGGCTGGAGAAATCAACCAAAGGCAAGCAATAAAGAGAGAACCATTTATTTATGAAAAGCTGCTAGAATTTCAGGTAAAAATAGTGAGAGGCAGTGTCCATTTTTCCTGGGACTACTACTGAATTTCCTCCATCCCTGCTCAGTTGGCACAGTATTTAGACCAGAGAAAGGTTGTCTGAAAACCAGTGTCTTTGCTGCCAGAGGGAGTGGAATTGGTCTGGAGCTGAGAGAAAAAGTCTGTGCCTGGCGGGTGTTTTCAGTAAAAACAGCAAACTTAGTAAGGAATGAATACCCAAATCCTGCAGCTTTGCTAGCCTGAGGTTGCAGTCCTGGTTATGATGAGTGTTAGGTTTACAGACAAACCAGAAATGTAACAGGGAGAACCTGGAAAAGAGTCTGGAGCTATGTATGTTCTCCACACAACCTTAACTGACTGCAGACTATGTGCACATTCAGAGAGACCCAAGAGAGCTGAGAAGAAAAAATCTGGGACAGAGTGAAAACTGTCTGAACTTTGAATATCCTCTTCAGCTTACACACAGATCCACTGGTGAAAGGTCAGTTTATGGGATCCATTGTGTTTTAGCACAATCTCTGACTGGTCACTGGCTGACCACTAAGCTATGTAGGGTGACCTCTAGAAAGCCAGGTCACGAATAACAAGAATTTTAAGAATCTTAGCAGAGACATTAGAGGTAGCACATTGCAGAGGAGACAGCTTCCACAGAATAAGTCAAAGCAAGTTATAAGAAAGGAAGTAAGAGAGGGAAGGAAGGAGAGAAGGAGGGAGGGAGGGAGGGAGGAAGAGAGAAGGATGGAAGAAAAGGAAAGAGGGAAGGAGAAAGTTAAGGGACATAGAAGGTAGGGAGGAAGAGAGGGATGAAGAGAGAGGGAAAAAACAGAATGCAATGGAGAAAATCAAAAAAATCAGAATCCAGAGCTGCTACAATACAATATATTATCTGAAATATCCAGCTTTTTAAAATATCCACTAAATCCATAAAAAAATATGAGACATGCAGGAGATCTGGATTAAAGATGGTGGCATGAGAGGTGAGAGAGAGGCCTCCTTCAAAAACCATATATAATACGAAAATATAATTAATACAACTAATCCTGAAAGAGCAACAAGAAAGGCTGTGCCAGACTGCATACACCTGGAGAAAAGAACAGACCTCATGGAACAGGGTAACGTACCAAAGCTGTGATCCGGCGGACGCAAGCCCTTCCCCTCTACCAACAGAAATGGAGTGGGGAGGGAGTGGAGGCCTGGGACTGCTGAACACCTAGCCCTGGAGATCTGCTGTGGGAGCATGAACCTACATTGCATGGTGCTCTGTTGATTAGTGGGGTTGGAAAGCTAAGACAGGCAGAATACCTGGATAGACTGGGATTCCAGCCGCTTGTGGAAAACAGGGATCCATATCTGGCTTCTCTGGGACAAAAGAAAGGCAGGCAGTCTGAGGGACTTCCTAAAAGTGAGAGGGCTGCTAAAGGGTCAAGGATTGCACAGAGCTTACTGTTCAGGAGAAAGGACAGGTAGACAAAATTGTCTGGGCGCACTCTGCCCAACAGGTTGGGACCTTCCAGGACCTTCAGGCTCTCCATTCCCTCTGGCTTCTACACAGCTCCAAGGACACCCACAGTGATATGCAGACTGCTGCACCTTCCTCCTGGCCAACCCACACCTGGCTCGCAAATCAGCAGCCCCTGCACTGGCATGAGGCCAGCCAGAGGAAAGCCCCACCTATGGCAGCTACAAACACAAAGCATAGAGGCTTACACCTGTGTGTTCAGCCCATTGGTTCTGGCAGTGGAGACAGGCATAGAAGCTGGGAAGCAGGAAACAGCTCTTTCCTCACCCCGGGCACCAGCACCACTCCACTGCAACCTCTGATATGGCTCCAGGGGCTGAGCAGCTCCAGAGAGTAGAGCTTCTGGGCATGAGAGGGCGCCACATACAAATATGAAACGTCAAAGGAACCTGGTTCAAACAAAAATCCCACAAATACCAGACAAAGGATCAAGTGAGACTGAACTAATCAATCTTTCTGAAAGAGATTTCAAAATAAAAATCATAAACATCCTCCTGGAGGTATATAAAAATATTCAAAAACTCAGGGACAAATTTAGGATGGAGGTCCAATTGTTAAGGAACACAATAGAGGGTTTTGAAAGCAGTTTAGATATGGTGGAGGAGACAATAAATGAAATAGAAATTAGACAAGAGGAATACAAAGAAGCTGAGGTACAGAGAGAAAAAAGGATCTCTAGGAATGAAAGAATATTGAGAGAACTGTGTGACCAAATGGAACAATATTCATATTATAGGGGTATAAGAAGAAGAAGAGAGAGAAAAAGGGATCAAAAGTGTCCTTGAGGAGGTAATTGCTGAAAACTTCCCCAATCTGGGGAAGGAGATAGTCTCTCTGGCCATGGATGTACACAGATCTCTCAGCACAAGGGACCCAAGGAAGACAACATAAAGACATATAAAAATTAAAATGGCAAAGATCAAGGATAAGTACAGACTATTAATAGGAGCCAGACAGAGAGAAAAGATCACATACAAAGGAAAACCCATCAGGCTATCATCAGACTTCTCAACAGAAACCTTATAGGCCAGAAGGGAGTGGCATCATGTATTTAATACAATGAGGCAGAAGGGCCTCGAACCAAGAATACTCTACCTGGCAAGGTTATCATTTAAATTTTAAGGAGGGATTAGACAATTTTCAGAGAAGCAAAAGCTGAGAGAATTTACACCCCACAAACCGTCTCCACAGTGTGTTTTGAAGGGACTGGCATAGATAGAAGTGTTCCTAAGGCTAAATAGCTGTCACCAGAAGAAATAAAATCACAGTAAAGAAAGTAGAATTAATTAATAAGCGAATGCAAAATTAAATGAACTACCCCCAAAGTGAGTCAAGGGATACACAAAGAGTACAGAATATGATACCTAATATATAAAGAATGTAAGAGGAAGAAAAAGGAGGAGAAAAAAAAGAACCTTTAGGTTGTGTTTGTAATAGCATACTAAGTGATTTAACTCAGACTATTAGACAGTAAGGGAATTACCCTTGAACCTTTCATAAGCAGGAATCTAAAGCCTCCAATAGCAATAAGTACATACCTATCGGTAATCACCCTAAATGCAAATGGTCTGAATGCACCAATCAAAAGACATAGAGTCACTGAATGGATAAAAGAACAAGACCCGTCTATAAGCTGTCCACATGAGACTCACTTCAAACCCAAAGACATACACAGACTAAAAGTGAAAGGATGGAAAAGGATATTTCATGCAAATAATAGGGAGAGAAAACAAGAGTTATAGTACTCGTATCATACAAAATAGACTTCAAAACAAAGAAAATCACAAGAGACAAAGAAGGACATTACATAATGATAAAGGGGTCAGTCCAACAAGAGAATATAACCATTATAAATATCTACAGGAGCAACTACATATGTGAAACATATACTAACAGAATTAAAAGGGGAAATAGAATTCAATGCATTCATTCTAGGAGACTTCAACACTCCACTTACTCCAAAGGAAAGATCAACCAGACAGAAAATTAAGGACACAGAAGCACTGAACAGCACATTATAACAGATGGACCTAACAGACATCTACAGAACTCTACACCCAAAAGCAGCATGATACACATTCTTCTCAAGTGCACATGGAACATTTTCAAGAATGGGTCATATACTAGGCCACAAAAAGAGCCTCAGTAAGTTCAAAAAGATTGAAATTGTACCAACCAGGTTCTCAGACCACAAAGGTATGAAACTAGAAATAAGTGACACAAAGAATATGAAAAATTACACAAACACATGGAGGCTTCACAACATGCTCCTAAATAATCAATGGATCAATGACCAAATAAAAACAGAGATCAAGCAATATATGGAGACAAATGACAACAATAATTCAACACCACAAAATCTGTGGGATGCAGCAAACGCCATGCTAAGAGGAAAGTATATTGCAATACAGGCCTACCTCAAGAAAGAAGAACAATCCCATATGAACAGTCTAAACTCACAGTTAACAAAACTAGAAAAAGAAGGACAAATGAGGCCCAAAGTCAGTAGAAGGAGGGACATAATAAAAATTAGAGCATAAATAAGTAAAACTGAGAAGAATACAACAATAGAAAGAATCAATGAAAGCAGGAGTTGGTTCTTCAAGAAAATAAACAAAATAGATAACCCCCTAGCCAGTCTTATCAAGAAAAAAAGAGAGTCTACACACAAAAACAGAATCCAAAATGAGAAAGGAAAAAACATTGTGGGCACCACAGAAATACAAAGAATTATTAGAGAATACTATGAAAAATTATATGCTAACAAGCTGAATAATCTAGAAGAAATGGACAACTTTCTAGAAAAATACAGCCTTCCAAGGATGACCCAGAAAGAAACAGAAAATCTGAACAGACCAATTATCAACAATGAAATTGAACTGTTAATCAAAAACCTACCTAAGAACAAAACTCCTGGGCCAGATGGCCTCACCTCTGAATTTTACCAAACATTTAGTGGAGACTTAATACCCATAATCTTTAAAGTTTTCCAAAAAGTGAAAGAGGAGACAATACTCCTAAACTCATTTTAAGAGGCCAGCATCACTCTAATACCAAAACCAGGCAAAGACACCACACAAAAAAGAAAATTACACACCAATATCCCTGATGAGTATAGATGCAAAAATACTCAACAAAATATTAGCAAACCTAATTCAAAAATACATCAAAAAGATCATCCATCATGATCAAATAGGACTTATTCCAGGGATGCAAGGATAGTACAATATTTGAAAATCCATCAACATCATCCACCACACCAACAAAAAGGACAAAAACCACAGGATCATCTCCAAAGATGCCAAAAAAGCATTTGAGAAAATTCAACTTCCATTCATGATAAAAACTCTCAACAAAATGAGTATAGAGGACAAGTACCTCAACATCATAAATGCCATATATGTTAAACCAGTATGGTTAAAAGCCAACATCATATTTAACAGCGATCAGCTGAAAGTCTTTCCTTTAAGATTGGGAACAAGACAAGGATGTCTGCCCACTCTCTAAACTTTTATTCAACATAGTTCTGGAGGTCAGACAACACAAAGAAATAAAAGCGATCCGGACAGGTAAAGAAGAAGTCAAACTGTCACTCTTTGCAGATGACGTGATAATGTACATAAAAAACCCTAAAGAATCCACTCCAAAACTACTATATCTAATATCTGAATTCAGCAAAGTTTCAAGATACAAAATTAATACACAGAAATGTGTTGCATTTCTATACATTAATGATAAACTGACAGAAAGAGAAATCAAGAAAACAATACCATTCACAATTGCATCAAAAAGAATAAAATACCTAGGAATAAACCTAACCAAGGAAGTGAAAGACCTATACTCTGAAAACTACAGGACACCCATGAGAGAAATTAAAGAAGTTACCAATAAATGGAAACACATCTCATGCTCATGGATAGGAATAATTAATATTGTCAAAATGGCCATCCAGCCTAAAGCAATCAACAGATTCTGTGCAATACCTATCAAAATACCAACAGCATTCTTCAACAAACTACAGCAAATAGTTCTAAAATTGATATGGAATCACAAAAGATCCCAAATAGCCAAAGCAATCCTGATAAGGAGGAATAAAGTGGGGCGGGGATGATCATGCTCCCCGACTTCAAGCTCTACTACAAAGCCAGCATAATTAAGACAGTTTTGTTCTGGCACAAGCACAGAACCAAAGACCAATGGAACAGAATAGAAAGCCCAGATATAAACCCAAGCATATATGGTCAACTAATATACGATAAAGGACCCATGAACATACAATAGGGAGATGACAGCCTCTTCAACAACTGGTGTTTGCAAAATTGGACAGCTATATGCAAGAGAATGAAACTGGATTATTGTCTAACCCCATACACAAATGTAAATTTGAAGTGGACAAAGACCAGAATGTAAGTCATGAAACCATAAAACTATTAGAAGAAAAGATAGGCAAAAATCTCTTGAATACAAACATGAGCAACTTTTTCTGAATACATCCCCTCAAGCAAGGGAAACAAAAGCAAAAATGAACACATGGGACTACATCAAACTAAAAAGCTTCTGTACGGCAAAGAACACTATCAACGGAACAAAAAGGCATACTACAGTATGGGAGAATATATTTGTAAATGACATATCTGATAAAGGGTTAACAGCCAAAATACATAAAGAGTTCACATGCCTCAACAAACAAAAAGCAAATAACCTGATTAAAAAATGAGTGGAGGATATGAACAGGCACTTCTCCAAAGAAGAAACTCAGATGGCCAACAGGCACATGAAAAGATGCTCCACATCACTAATTATCAGGGAAATGCAAATAAAAACCACAATGAGATATCACCTCACACCAGTTAAGATGGCCAGCATCAAAAAGCCTAAGGACAACAAATGCTGCTGAGGATGCGGAGAAAGGGGAACCCTTGTACCAGGTGGGAATGTAAACTAGTTCATCCATTGTGGAAAGCAATATGGAGGTTCCTCAAAAAACTAAAAATAGAAATATCATTTGACCCGGGAATTCCACTCCTAGGAATTTACCCAAAGAATACAACTTCTGAGATTCAAAAAGACATATGCACCCCTATGTTTATTGCAGCACTATTTACAATAGCCAAGATAAGTGTCCATCAGTAGATGAATGGATAAAGAAGATGTGGTACATATATACAATGGAATACTATTCAGCCATGAGAAAGAAACAAATCCTATCATTTGCAACAACATGGATAGAGCTGGAGTATATTATGCTCAGTGAAATAAGCCAGCTGTAGAAAGACAAGTACCAAATGATTTCCCTCATTTGTGGAGTATAACAATGAAGCAAAACTGAAAGAACAAAACAGCAGGAGACTCACAGCCTCCAAGAAGGGACTAGCAGTTACCAAAGGGGAGGGTGGGTGGGGAGAGAAAGAGAAGGGGATTGAGGGGTGTTATGATTGGCACACATGGTGTATGGGGGGGATCATGGGGAAGACAGTGTAGCACAGAGCATCTTACTACACTGATGGACAGTGACTGCAATGGGGAATGGGGGGGGATCTCGATAATATGGTTAAATGTAGTAACCACATTCATGTGAAACCTTCATAAGAGTGTATATCAATAATACCTTAATTTAAAAAAGGGGAGAAAAAAATGTTTGAGACATGCAAAAAAATAGGTATGTGACACATACTAAGGGGGAAAAAAGCAGTAAATAGAAACTTGGAGTCACTGGCTTACATTTTAGATTTACCAAACAAAGTCTTCAAAGCATGTATTAAAAATATGTTCAAAGACTGAAGGAAACCATATACATGTAAGGCAAATGTGAATGGTTTAAAAGAGAATATGACAGTGGTAAATCAGGAATCTCAGTAAAGAAACAGAAGCCATAAAACCAAAAGTAAAGAATTCTAGAGATGAAAAGTAAAATAACCAAAAAAAAAAACAACTCACTAAAGGAGCTCAACCAAAGAAGATTTCAGACAACAGAGGAAACAATCAGAGAACATAAAGACAGATCAATAGAAAAGCCAAATGCAAAGAAATTTTTTGAAAGAAGAGAAAAATGGTTCATTATATACAGGGAATCAATATGATTAATAACTGATTTCTCATGAGAAACAGTAGAGGCCAGAAAATAATGGAGTGCCGTAATCAAAGTGCTGAAAGAAATGGAAAACAACTATTAGCAAAGAACTCTATATCCAAAAATGTTCAAAAATGGATTGTGG